>NC_058521.1:587492637-587795668 GCF_904849725.1 Hordeum vulgare subsp. vulgare
TATTTATAGGCAAACGGGGCTAGGGTTAGCAGAATTTCGCCCCGGTTTCAACCGCGCGATCTAAATCAGACGGTTTCGCACGCGGGGACGGGTAAGTGGCTGTGTAGAGTAGGTTAACCGGAGATGAGAGGGAAAACGACACCCGACAACGTAATTTTAAAACACCGAAACACGTCCAATGATAGACCGAATACGGTGCCGCTACGGTCGACCGTTCGGGTACCAGACGGACTCCGATTGCGACGAAAATTAGCAGGCGGCCTAACTATATCTAAATAAGACAGCACGCCAAGTTCCAACCCAATCAGAGAAAGTTTTACGCACACTTTGAAAAACAAGATTTAAAGGATGCCGCGGGCACGTGCGTGTGTGGTCGGGCTCAGAACGGGCAACGACGAGAACCGGCAACTAATAACGGGTGCAAGTTTGAAAACCGGCGACAACGGGATGACGATGCAATGCAGATGATGCGCATGATGCGATGATGATGATGCGGCAAATAAAAATAATCACACGACGGAAACGGAATAAAGGGGGATCTTCTGGAACGTCGGTCTCGGGCTGTCACAACTCTCCTACACTACAAGAGAATCTCGACCCGAGATTCAAGAATGAAAGGGGGAGAGGATGAGAAAGCAAGAGGTAAAACTTAGTTGCTTCTTTGGCAAAAGAGTGAAACCAACGATCCTTGAAGGTTGCAACGAGATGAAGAATGACATGAGGAACTAGCAAGAATTCACAGAAAATTTCGGTAGCACTTCGGTAGGAAAAGGGGACAAAAATTCGATAATATGGTAGAATTAGACATGATTCATAACAGACAACTAAAATAGAACAAGGGAACACCATGATCTTGATAGAACAACATGATTGACCCAAATGAGCAACACCACCACAATTCTGGAACAAGAGAATATAAACTAGATCTTGGAAAGAGGGAACGAAGAAGAAAAATGAGAACTACTACCACAAGAATCTAGAAGAACACCTTGAGACAAATAATTGAAACCTTGATGCACCACCATGACGAACCTCTTGGGGAACACCGGAATGAAATGATGAAAGAATAGGATTAAAGGCCTTGCAATGATTTAGATGAAGCTTCTCAAAGAGATACTTGATAGAACTTGGAACTTCGGAAAAGAAAGATAAGCATTTGAGAAAAGAATTGATATCATGAGCCACTCTGGAAGAAGAATTCAGATTACTATGAACAAGAATAAGAATTATGTTATGCTTATCCTTCATCAAGTTTAATTGATGACAAGCAACGGATTTAGCATAGCACTTATTCTTCTAGAAATGATTGAGGAGAGACATGAGCACAAACTTAAAGAAGTCTTGAAGGAGACACCGGAATAATTGGATTGAATGGGGCAACCATGAATGAATGGAGATACATGAGAATGAATAGATCATGAGCCACCTGGGAGAAAAACTTAAACAAGACACCAAAATAAATGAGGGACGAACGAAGAGACGACAATTGAGAAGAATTGAGGATGAAAGCTGAAAGTTGAGAACGAAGAATCTTCTGAAATGATGGCCTTCGGAGGATCGAGAAATGAACACAACATTGAAATGCACCGGATAGATATGGAAGGAATACTCATGATTGACAACATTCCAAGATGATGCCACAAAGCTGAAATGATGAATCTTCACAAGAATGGAGCAAGATTTAAGAAAAACACTCCTTCAGACTCCCAAGCCGAAAATGATGACGAGAAACAACACCAAGGATAATGAGACACTCAGGAATAAAGAAGAATGAAAGGTTGAAACAATGATGAAAGTTAATTTGAAACGATCTTAGAGAAGGGATATGACTGATGAAATTCATACTTACGTCATAGTTGAAGAGAATTAGAGATCTCCGGAAAGATTACAAGAGCCAGATAAGATCCTAAGAAAAACCTGTGGGTTATGGGCCCACTCAAAAGAAACCACCGTTGAAACAATTGCTAACAAAGAAAGATACTGCACTGGTATAAAAAAAACCTGATGAGGTTGAGCACCTCGAAATAATTAAAGAATTGAAAACAAGAAACTTATGAGATAACTTGAGCACTTCGGATAGAAAAGAGAGAATTGACAACAAGAAGACTTGATAAGAATTTTCAACATGGGAAATAATTTAAAGGATGAAAAGGATATGATGAACACGGACAACTGAATTAAATTCACCAGAAAAGATAACAAGAATGAATAAAAATGAACATGAAGCTCCTGAGAATCTTCACAAAGAATCACTGGTAACAAAAGAAAGAAAAGATAGCGGAAGCAATAATGAAATAAAATGCACTTGGATGAGAATTGAATCACTGAAGAAAAGGGTGGGAGGGCGGGGAAAAACAAAGACAACTTGGGACAGATGAGACAAACTCCGGAATAAATGAGAGAACGATCTTGCAAAACTGGAGAGGATTGAATTCACTAAAGAGAAGCACCCCCGTTGGAAAAGAATTGACAAGACAACTCCGGTTGACAAGAACTCACAAGACCACTGACTGAGCAAAAGAATTAGTACTCTCATAAAAATATGAGAACACCACTTAGGAAAGATCTGAAATCACCACTTGACATCGAAGCAACTTGAATTACCATACTCCAACAAAAAAAGGCTGCAGCTTAAGAAACAAGCCAGAACAAATTCATGAGGGAGATTCTGCTCGATATTTTCATGGACAGGATCGCACGGGCTCGATCCTTACAGTAGCCATCCTATGCAAGGCAGTGCATATGACATACGAAGCGTCCCCGAGTCGTAGCAAGCTAGAAGGACTCTTTAAGACACAATGAGAACCGCTGTAAGTCGACCATGAACAAACGAATCCACTAAATGTCGAACCCCAACCTAACATCATGCATTTGTTGGAAGATTGTCCTATAAGTAACTACTTGAATTCCCACCTAAGAACTCCCGAAATTTCTGGTCATGCAATCTGGTCCACGGATACAAGGAGTAATATATCACTCAACTCCTATACTAACCCGTCCATTGTATCACATCCGTCGACACATAATCAGAATCTCGAAACTTCATCTATTTCAGACACTCGTAATCACAACGATACAAAGTATGGCGATACATCCGGAACTCTCTACACCAATACTGGGGAAGCGAGACTCCTCTTGCCACTACTAGTATTGAAGCAATTTCGAACATCCTTCGTCCTGAGATACTAAGAAATCTGAATGATAGCGATGTGCTCAAGAATCCCCTGGAGCTCAATTCCCCGGATAAAATCAAGTCAGACAAGAGGCACCAAGACAGAACTCCGTCACATCGGCATCATATAGATTCCAACAATATCCGTGTGATACTAATTTTTTTTGAGTGAGAAGAGGAGTAGAAATAAAATTATCACGTCAAGATTCCTCACCAGAGCATAGAAGAGGAGAAAAAAGAATCCTACTCTCCGATATATAACTAGACTCAAAGCAGGTTTACTAGACTCGACTCGTCCAAGTTCGATCAATCAAGGGGGCTCCTAGGTCGGTACGAATCTGATACCAACTTGTAACGCTCAAGATGCGATCCTATCCTTATTTAGGCACGAGGGCCTCGACAGGGATAGAAGCACATCTCGTCGTTTCGCAAGAATGGATATTGTTACACGTACATGTACTGCACAGAAGAGTATATGGAATTGGCTTACACTCGCCACAAGCTACATCAGAGTCACATCAGTACAATACATAAATATCACGAAGAAGAGCAGGGTCCGACTACGGACGAAAACAAACGAGAAAAGAACGACGTCCATCCTTGCTATCCCAGGCCGCCGGCCTGGAACCCATCCTAGATCGATGAAGAGGAAGAAGAAGAAGCAACTCCAAATGAACAATCAACGCGCTCGCGTCAAGTAACCTTTATTTGTACCTGCAAGTGACGTTGTAGTAATCTGTGAGCCACAGGGGACTCAGCAATCTCATATCCAAAGGTATCAAGACTAGCAAAGCTTAATAGGTGGGGTAAGGTTAAGTGGTGAGGCTGCAGCAAGCGACCAAGCATATATTTGGTGGCTAACTTACGAGTACAAGAATAAAGAGGGGGATGATCTACGCATAGTGGATGTGAACTAGTAATGATCAAATGAATGATCCTGAACACCTACTTACGTCACACATAACCCCACCGTGTCCTCGATCGGAGAAGGAACTCACGAAAAAGACAGTCACGGTTACACACTCAGTTGGCATATTTTAATTAAGTTAACTTCAAGTTATCTAGAAGCAGTGTTAAACAAAGTTTCCACGTTGTCACATAACCGCGGGCATGGCTTTCCGAAAGATTTAACCCTGCAGGGGTGCTCCAACTAGTCCATCACAAATTACCACAAGTCGCATAGAAATCCTCGATCACGAAGCTCGCGATCTCGTCAGACTCCTTAGTGGAAAACCTCAACTTTGAAATTACCCAAAGCATCACCGGAATCCCGACGCACAAGATATTTTTGTCAAAGGTAACACTAATCCAGCAAGGTCGCCTGACGTGTCGACGAACTCCTTCATATTATGCACAGATTAAATCCCACAAAATAAGCAAAAGGGCAACATGGAAAAATATCACGCGAACGAACTTGCTCAAAAGACAAAACTAAATGCACAGTTAAATTCTATGGATTTTTCTACCCCGAAAACATATATAACATGTGGGGTTGTAAAACAAAAATAACGCCACACGAATATGCGAGAATATGTCCTAAACAAGGTATAATAAACTAGCGACGGAAGCCTACATGTAAAAATACAACAAACTACTTTAAAATACATGGCAAAAGGTCCCTAAAAACATGATCATTTTATATACGGGATTTGAGCAATCCGGACACACGCGAAAAATAAATACGGAACAACTCCTATTAGGACAGCATGCATTTCTAGGCAAATAGTGGGTCAAACCACATCAAACATGCATGCAAGTTGCAAATTATTAATCTACGCGGAAATTGCACAAGTTACACATCTAAATCACTCCGATCTGATATACGGATTAAAATCTACGATCGTTTTAAAATATCTAATTTCCTGGAAAAGAATTAAATCGCAGAAAAAACCTAAAGGCTAAACGGACCAAAAGTAGGCATGCACGACATAGTTATATTGCGCTACTGACGCTTAATAGAAGGCTCGGAGGGGCAGCTCACCTTGGGGCCTTCGGGCCGGCTGGAGGAGAGGAGTTGGGCCGCAAAAGGGAGGCGCGTTGGGCCGACGCTCTGGCGAAGTGGCCCAACAGGCGATGGGGCTGGCGGCCCACGCGAGGTGGTCAACGGGAGCCGCGGGATCTAGCGATCCACATCGGGAACCGGGGCAGCAACGATGGATCTCGGGGCACGCGCACCGGCGGCGAGCGGCGGCGACTCCGGCGAGGCATCACAGGACGGCGGCGATGGCGGTTGGCAGCTCTCGCGCGGGATCTGAGGTGGGGCCTCGCGGTTGCAGCCATAGGGCGGAGCTCCGGCGACGGGAGAGCTCTGGCGCTATGAGCACGCGACGGGAGGCGAGGAGGAAGGGTCCAGCCGGAGGTCGACGGGAGGCGGCGCGCGAGGCACGGGCGGCGACACCAGGGGGCGCGGGAGCACACGCGGCTCGGGACAGGGGTGAGCAGGCGGCGGCGCGGATCCGGGCCCGGGGCGGGCCTGCTGCGGGCTGGAGCGGGCCGGCGGAGCTGGGAGGAGAGAGAGGGCGCGACAACTGGGGTAGGTGGGCGCGGTTTCTGAGGAAGAGAGAGAGGGGACAAATTTGACATGGGAGGCATATATTTATAGGCAAACGGGGCTAGGGTTAGTAGAATTTCGCCCCAGTTTCAACCGCGCGATCTAAATCAGACGGTTTCGCACGCGGGGACGGGTAAGTGGTGTGTACTGTAGGTTAGATGGAGTTGAGAGGGAAAACGGCACCCGACAATGTAATTTTAAAACACCGAAACACGTCCAACGATAGACCGAATATGGTGCCGCTACGGCCGACCATTCGGGTACCAGACATACTCCGATTGTGAGAAAAATTGGCAGGCGGCCTAACTATATCTAAATAGGACCGCACGCCAAGTTGCAACCCAATCAGAGAAAGTTTTATGCACACTTTTAAAAACAAGATTTAAACGATGCCACGGGCGTGTGCATGTGTGGTCGGGCTCAAATGCGCAACGACGAGAACCGACAACTAATAACGGGTGCAAGTTTGAAAACCGGCGGCAATGGGATGACGATGCAATGCGGATGATGCGCATGATGCGATGATGATGCGACAAATAAAAATAATCACACGACGGAAACAGAATAAAGGGGGGATCTTCTGGAACGTCGGTCTAGGGCTGTCACATAGGACTCCAACTCCAATTTGGTTTGGGAAGGAGGAGTCCTCCTCTTCCTTCCCACCTCCCTCCCTCTTTTTTGTTCTTTGGTTTTCTTCTTGTGGCACCATAGTCCACTTGGGCTGGCATCAGTAGCCCACTAAGGGCTGGTGCGCCACCCTAGGACTATTGGGCTCACTCCCGGGTGGGTGGGCCCCTCCAGGTGAAAACCCGGAACCCACTCGTCACTCCCGGTACACTTCCGGTAATGCACGGAATCTTACCGTGACCAAATGAAACCATCCTATGTATCAATCTTTGTTTCCAGACCATTCAGGAAACCGTCCCGACGTCCATGATCTCATCTGGGACTCCAAACAACCTTCGGTCACCAACACCTATAACTCAACTATACTAAAACGTCATCGAACCTTAAGTGTGCAGACCCTGCGGGTTCGAGAACTATGCAAACATGACCCGAGACACTCCTCGGTCAATATCCAATACAGGGACCTGGATGTCCATATTGGATTGTACATATTCTACGAAGATCTTATCGGTTGAACCTCTGTGCCAAGGATTCATATAATCCCGTATAACATTCACTTTGTCCTTCGGTATGTTACTTGTCCGAGATTTGATCGTCGGTATCTCTATACCTATTTCAATCTCGTTACCGGCAAGTCTCTTTACTCATTCCGTAATAAAAGATCCTGTGACTTACTCTTGAGTCACATTGCTTGCAAGGTTTATATGTGATGTTGTATTACCGAGTGGGCCCCGAGATACCTCTCTGTCACACGGAGTGACAAATCCCAGTCTTGATCCATGCTAACTCAACGGACACCGTCGAAGATACCTGTAGAGCACCTTTATAGTCACCCAGTAACGTTGTGACGTTTGATACACACAAGGTATTCTTCCGGTGTCAGTGAGTTACATGATCTCATGGTCATAGGAATGAATACTTGACACACAGAAAACAATAACAACAAAATGACACGATCACATGCTACGTTCATAGTTTGGGTCTTGTCCATCACATCATTCTCCTAATGATGTGATCGAGTTATCAAGTGACAACACTTGCATATGGTCAGAAAACCTTAACCATCCTTGATCAACTAGCCAGCCAACTAGAGGCTTACTAGGGACATTGTTTTGTCTATATATCCACACATGTATCTATGCTTTCATTCAATACAATTATAGCATGGATAATAAACAATTATCTTGAAATAGGAAATATAATAATAAATATTTTATCATTGCCTCTAGGGCATATTTCCAAGAGTCACCCACTTGCACTAGAGTCAATAATCTAGTCTCACATTGCTATGCGATTTACATTGGAATGTATGTAACACCCATACAGTTCTGGTGTTGATCATGCTTCGCTCGTGGAAGCGGTTTAGTCAGCGGATCTGCTACATTCAGATCCGTGTGCACTTTGCAAATATTTGCGTCCTCTCCTTCGACGTAGTCGCAGATAAGGTTGAAGCGTTGTTTGATGTGTATGGTCTTCTTGTGAAACCTTGGTTCCTTTGCTAAAGCAATGGCACCAGTGTTGTCATAGAACAGAGTTATTGGATTTAGTGCGCTCGGCACCACTCCAAGATCCGTCATGAAGTACTTCATCCAGACACCCTCCTTAGTTGCCTCCGAGGCAGCCATGTACTCCGCTTCACATGTAGAATCTGCTACGATGCTTTGCTTGGAACTGCACCAGCTTACCGCACCCCCATTAAGAATAAACTCGTATCCGGTTTGAGACTTAGAGTCATCCGGATAAGTGTCAAAGCTTGCATTGACGTAACCCTTTACGATGAGCTCTTCATCACCTCCATAAACGAGAAGCATTTCCTTAGTCCTTTTCAGGTACTTCAGAATATTCTTGACCGCTGTCCAGTGATCCATTCCTGGATTACTTTGAAACCTGCCTGCCATACTTATGGCCAGGATGACGTCCGGTCTCGTGCACAACATTGCATACATGATAGACCCTATGGCTGAAGCATAGGGGACGATACATATCTTTTCTCTATCTTCCGTAGTTACTGGACACTGAGTCTTACTCAACTTTATACCTTGTAATATTTGCAAGAACCCCTTCTTGGACTGCTCCATTTTGAACTTCTTCAAAACTTTATCAAGGTATGTGCTTTGTGAAAGTCCTATTAGGCGTCTCGATCTATCCCTATAGATCTTAACGCCTAATATGTAAGCAGCTTCTCCTAGGTCTTTCATTGAAAAACATTTGTTCAAGTAATCTTTTACGATCTCTAAAAACTCCACATTGTTTCCAATCAGCAATATGTCATCCACATATAATATTAGAAACGCTACAGAGTTCCCTCTCAATTTCTTGTAAATACAAGATTCTCTAACAACTTGTATAAACCCAAATGCTTTGATCACCTCATCAAAGCGTTTATTCCAACTCCGGGATGCTTGCACCAGTCCATAAATGGATCGCTGGAGCTTGCATACTTTGTTAGCATTCTTTGGATCGACAAAACCTTCGGGCTGCATCATATACAACTCTTCCTTAAGAAAACCGTTAAGGAACGCCGTTTTGATATCCATCTGCCAGATTTCATAATTGAAAAATGCAGCTATTGCTAACATGATTCAGACGGACTTAGGCATCGCTATCGATGAGAATGTCTCATCGTAGTCAACTCCTTGAACTTGTGAAAAAATCCTTTGCCACAAGTCGAGCTTTATAAACGGTCACATTACCGTCTGCGTCCGTCTTCTTCTTAAAAATCCATTTGTTTTGAATAGCCTTGCGAACTTCAGGTAATACTTCCAAAGTCCACACTTTGTTTTCATACATAGATCCTATCTCGGACTTCATGGCCTCCAACCATTTGTTGGAATCCGGGCCCACCATTGCTTCTTCATAATTCGCAGCTTCATTGTTGTCTAACAACATGAAAGATAAGATAGGATTACCGTACCACTCAGGAGTAGTACGTGATCTTGTCGACCTGCGAGGTCCGATAGTAACTTGATCCGAGGCTTCATGATCATCATCATTAGCTTCCTCCTCAACGGGTGTCGCCTCGGCAGAGGTTTCCCCCTGCCTTGCGCCACCATCTAGAGGGAGTAGAGGTTCTACAACCTCATCAAGTTCTATCTTCCTCCCACTCAATTCTTTCGAGAGAAACTTCTTCTCAAGAAAAGTTCCGTTCTTAGCAACAAACACTTTTCCCTCGGATCTGAGATAGAAGGTGTACCCAACTGTCTCCTTTGGGTAACCTATGAAGACACACTTTTCCGCTTTGGGTTCCAGCTTTTCAGGCTGAAGCTTTTTGACATAAGCATCACATCCCCAAACTTTAAGAAACTACAACTTTGGCCTCGTACCATACCATAGCTCATATGGTGTCGTCTCAACGGATTTTGACGGTGCCCTATTTAAAGTGAATGCAGTTGTTTCTAATGCATAACCCCAAAACGATAACAGAAAATCGGTAAGAGACATCATAGATCATCGAACCTTAAGTGTGCACACCCTGCGGGTTCGAGAACGATGCAAACATGACCCAATACACTCGCCGGTCAATAACCAATAGCGGGACCTGGATGTCCATATTGGATCCTACATATTCTACGAAGATCTTATCGGTTGAACCTTTGTGCCAAGGATTCATATAATCCCGTATAACATTCCCTTTGGCCTTCGGTATGTTACTTGCCTGAGATTTGATCGTCGGTATCTCTATACCTATTTCAATCTCGTTACCAGCAAGTCTCTTTACTCGTTCCGTAATACAAGATCCCGTGACTTACTCTTGAGTCACATTGCTTGCAAGGCTTATATGTGATGTTGTATTACCGAGTGGGCCCCAATATACCTCTCCATCACACGGAGTAACAAATCCCAGTCTTGATCCATGCTAACTCAACGGACACCTTGGGAGATACCTGTAAAGCACCTTTATAGTCACCCAGTAACGTTGTGACGTGTGATACACACAAGATATTCTTCCGGTGTCAGTGAGTTACATGATCTCATGGTCATATGAATGAATACTTGACACACAGAAAACAATAGCAACAAAATGACACGATCACATGCTACGTTCATAGTTTGGGTCTTGCCCATCACATCATTCTCCTAATGATGTGGTCCAGTTATCAAGTGACAACACTTGCATATGGTCAGAAAACCTTAACCATCATTGATCAACTGGCCAGCCAACTAGAGGCTTACTAGGGACATTGTTTTGTCTATATATCCAGACATGTATCTATGCTTTCATTCAATACAATTATAGCATGGATAATAAACGATTATCTTGATACAGGAAATATAATAATAACTATTTATCATTGCCTCTAGGGCATATTTCCAACATACAAATGAACAAGAACAAATTCTTTTGTTCATGGATACAAATGGTCTCGATAAGAAGGCCAAGCCATATGTAAAGCTTTGCCATGATCATGAACATGATTGGTGGAGGCATTCCTGCCGTGAGTGGTGGTATGGATGGTGGCTTGGGTAGACATTGATTCCATGGAGGATGATATGGGAGGAGGCATGTGTGCCATAAGAGGCACCATGGAAGATTTCTTTGGTGAAGTGGGTGGTAGCATGGGTGGTGGTGGCGGTAATGGTGGTGGCTTGGATGATGGTAACAAAGACAAAGATGGGACAATGATGTCAATGCAAACACAAGCGACAATGAAGACGACAAGAGTCGAGAGATTTATGTTCTATGCACTTCTATGTTTATTTGCGCAAGATAAGCACTTCTAAGTTGTATGCGCACTTATTTTTGTTGGTGATACACTATAATGGATATTTGCATAATTTGCTATGTGGATTTGAAGATAAATTTCACATGTGTATTTGTATATTGCAAAGTTTAAATTTATATGCAACATTCATGTTCCAATATGTACATAATTGTGGTGTAAAATATGTGCTTGGTGTACAATGTAGGGCGGTTCTAGGAGCAGATAGGTACCCTATTATCGAACTAGTGTTGGAGCATAATTTTTTAGGTGATGCAACCATTTTTTTTGGTGTTCAATAACTACTTTTTGGTGGGCTGGTGTTGGAGATACTTGCGTTTTTAGAATTTTTATTTACACATATAAATTTGGTTCAAGTTCAAGGGTTTAAAATTCGGTTTGTATTGTTTTGTTTTGGAACGGGAAATGGAAGAGAAAATTCCTTATTTGACACTATCTTAAAATGCGGTTCCTTATTTGACCCTAGAGATTTTTTTCGTCCCTATTTGACATCTAGTCTTAATTTCTTTCCTCATGTGACACCGCTGTTGATTCCCTTTGTCCGTTCTGTCAAAAAAAATCTAGTGGACCAAAATACCCCTCTGCTAGGCGCTATCATACATTGAACCAAAAAAACAATTTTGACCGGAACCTCTCATCCATATCACCCCTCTCATCTATCAATTTCCCCAACCTAACTCTAGTGACGATAACGGTGGAGCTAGCTTGTACCAACAGTGGCGACGACGGCAGAGTGCTGGCTCGTACCGGCAACGACGTGAGCTGAGGGGCCATGTACCAAGGTTTTGCTATGGGTGGAGGTTGAGGCACGACTGCGGGAGCCGGAGAAAGCACGGTGGCGGACGACGACCCACACATGGTGGAGGGCGGCTCGTCGGTGAGCTCAGCTGCGGGCGCAGGCCATGCTGCGGCTGTGGAGTGCTCGTCGGTGAGCTCAGGTGTAGGCGCATGCCATGGCGATGCTGCGAGCTCGGCTGCAATGTTTCTATTCTATTTTCAAGATAAGTTTCTCTTCTGAAAATTAGATCCAGTAGCAGTGCTCATGCATAAGTTTCTCTTCTATATACAGGGTGGATTCAAATTCTAGTTAAGTGCTGACAATTAGATTGCCGGGCAACCCAAAAAAGCTAGAAAAGAAATCAAGTGTTTTTGTTTTGAGAAGGCTATTGATTCCGGATTGACAAATTACAAAGATCTGGTTGAACCAATTATAGTGCAGTACCAACCATGTTATTTGGGAGCTGTGCATGTTCACTACTATGATGAAGTTCTGAAAGCGTTTCCAGAAATAAAATTAGACCAAGAGTTGATGTACATGTTCGAAAAACACGCTAAGGCAAAGATGGCACAAATGTACATATGTTTTCCTTTAATGTCATGGTTACTTTTGGAGGTTCTTTTGTGCTGCTCATGTGATATATTTATGAACTTGACCTCATGTGTGAAACAATTTGTGATGCATGTGAACTAGTACTAATGTATGTGGTGAATGTGAACCTAAATATGATGTATCTGTGAACATGGATGTTTTTGGTATGTGTACATGTTGTGATGCATATTATCTCTCTCTCTATGTATGATATGTGTGTTACGAGATCAAATTACATGGAAGGTTCTGCCCAATTTTCATTATGTAAATCAAAATCAAAGGACAATTTTTGGATTGAGATCAGTTTGATGACCAAATTATGGGGTGTCAATTGATCATTTCACATGACCAAATATGTAACATCATTGGAGATATGGCCATGTACAAATTTTTGGTCACCTTATGCACCAGGGGTAAAAGGGTCTTTTTCATGTCTATCTTTAACAACGTTAGTGAGAAAAAAATGCACTGAAGTGTTATATTGGAAAAGAAATTTAAAGCAGATGTCAAATAGGAAAGAAATTTTCCTAAGGTCAAATAAGGAGTCACATTTTAAGGTACTGTCAAATACTTCCTCCATTGCACAATGTAGTGCGTCGGCGTTTTGCAAGATTCAAATTTGACCGTAAATTTAATCAAGGAAACCAACTGCGACGGCAACGAATATTATACCACTGGTATAATTCTTTTGCTTCCGCCACAATTGATCTCGTTGATTAATGTATGGTCAAACCTAGATCTTAAAAGCGCACGCTACATGTGAAATTAGGATTTTTCTTAACATGCAAACTCGTGAGAGTTTGTATGACCGGATTACCCGAGCGGGAATCCCAACAGGAAGAGAACGTGACGCATAAATTTCCATGCAAATCTGCATGTCACTGTGCCTTGCTACGGGACACATGAGGTGATTGATAGACGTGGGCACGAAGACACGGGAACCATTGACCCACCGCAAAGAGACTTTCTTTTCAGGAAGGGGCGGTCGTTTGCATCTCTGACGCGGCGAGGGTACAGTGCTGCGCCCCACTGGGGCAGATGATAAGGCTGTGTCGTGAATACGGCTGGTAGCACCGCAAGCTACGCCTTCTGAGTTCTGACTCGTGATGAAGGATTGGTGATGGCCCGTGAGCGTCTCCTGACCGGGGAAAACGGAACAGTTCTGGTCCGCTCTGGAGGGTCTACACATGTACCCGCAGCGTCACATCTTCTCTTGCATGATCGCTAAGAGATGGAGATGGTGTGACCGTGCGGAGTACTGCCTATATGCGAGTTAATTAGATTTGGATGCCACGCTGATGATGTAGGCGCTGTTTGCAGAGCACATGTGTAGCTTGCAGAGGCGCACCGCAAAAGGTCCCCATCTCATGTTTGCTGTATTCTCAATACCCTAGAAAACTTTTGTGTGTCAGAGCTGTGGTATTTTGTGCTTATATAGATTTAAATACTTTAAGTTTTTTAATACTTTGTTATCAAACGGGGCTTTATAGTCATTTAGACGATAAGAATGCTCAAAGTATGATTTCACACATTTAGCTGTGCGGACAGTGCAATCAAAGGCTAACATGCTGTTGTAAGAGCAACTCCAACTGGCCGATCCAAATGGATGATAATTTAATTCGTTTTTCGTCTATTTGGATCGTTCGCCCGCTCTCCGTTCGTTTTAGGATTTGGATCCACAATGCGTCTAACACGATGAATCGTATTTATCCGCGTAGCCAGCTAGCCGCCTGTTTTTAGCAAGTACAAACATTTTGCATACTTTTCAGAAGGAAATGAAATAACATAGTTTCACATCCGAAATAAAATATAACAAAGTTTTACAAGCTCAATAAAAATTAAATTGTCTTAAAAAGATACATCTATTGATTGCCAACATGATCCCACATATGCTCAACCAAATCACCTTGCAACTGAATATGAGTTTCCCAATCACGCATTTCATGATAAAATTGGATGAAATGTGCAAATGATGTCGCTCCTTCGCCATGCTGAGGCACCACATTGTCATCCTGAAACTCAAACCTTTGACCGTGGAGACGTTTCGGGCGCTCATCCCCTACGATCATATTATGCATGATCACACAAGCAGTCATCACTTTCCACAATTTCTTAGTGCTCCAAATTTAGCAGGATATCGAACTATGCCCCCTCGAGATTGCAGAATACCAAAGGCACGCTCGACATCCTTCCTAGCACTTTCTTGCTCTTGGGCAAATCTTTTCCTCTTCTCTCCGACAGGGTTGGAGATTGTCTTCACAATAATGGTTCACTGTGGATAGATCCCGTCAGCTAGATAGTATCCTTTGTTGTAGTTGTGACCGTTGATGTTAACATTGACTGGCGGGCTGTTGCCTTCGGCAAGCCTTGCAAACACCAGCAAACGTTGAAGCACGTTGGTATCATTGTGTGATTCGGCCATGCCAAAGAAAAAGTGTCAGATCCAAAGATCTTGAGAGGCGACGACCTCAAGTATGACAGTGCAAGCCTTGACATTGACATGGCTCCAGTATTGGCCTTGCCAAGCAGAAGGGCAATTCTTCCACTCCCAATGCATGCATTCTATGATGGCAAGCATACGTGGGAAGCCCTGGCTGGCATTGGTCGCCAACAAGCGGGTTGTGTCTCCACAGTCGACTCTCTCAAGTACTCAGGGCCAAACACTGCAACCACAGTCTTACAGAATATGTACAACGACTCTAGGCATGTAGACTTACCCATACAGACGTACTCATCGATACGATCATCGGGTACTCCATAAGCAATCATCCGGATAGCTGCAGTGCATTTCTGATAAGATGAGAAGCTAATCTTTCCAATGGCATCCTCTTTGCACTCGAATTAGTCATAGTATGAAACCACCCCCTCTCGAATCCAGTTGAAAACATGCCTAGCCATACGAAAATGCCGCCAGAATTTCTGATGTTTGAACAGTTGATTGGTTGTGTCAAAGTAGTCCTTTTATAGAAGGAAATGACCACTCTCTTCGTTGCGATTCAACGCCGGAACATGTCCCGGAATCGAGCCCCGGAACAACGATCGCTGCATATTAAGGTGGTCATGGACCAACACGACAAAGCAACATCTCCTCATCATTGGATGAGGAAGCGTTGGAGTGGTATAGAACATTATGGAAAAAACTCGCCGGCGCAGTTCATTTGTACCTTGAGGCAAATTGTCGAACAACTTGCGGTCGTGGACGATGAAGCTGACCAACGACGTCGGATTGGGGTCGGAGAAGCTACGGAGGCCCGGCGGCGTGGGTAGGCGACGGCGATGCGGCCGACGACGGAATTGGGCGGCGGCGGCGAGGGCTAGCTGTCGGTAGGAGTAGAGAAAGACCAATGTGTCACCAACTGGCGGGTCTGGGGAAGGAGTACGCACGCGTCGTCCGCGTCCGCTTTGTGTCCGCACCGATCCAAATCAAGATCAAAATTGGGCCAGAAATGGGTCCGCACGCGGACGAAAACGTTGGACTGACTTTTCTATCCATCAGATCCAAACGAACGGCGGCGGACGAAATGGATCCCCCTGTTGGAGTTGTTTAAAAAAAAGACCAACAAGCCGTTCAATTTTTTACTCATGTAATTAAGCTCACAATGCGCACTTTGTTTAGGATCATGAATATTAATATGGTACTACTCCTACCGGTTTAGCAAAAATTTCTCAGCCGATTAGTGTAGGAAAACCAATCATACTCGTATTGTGCATGATAACACAAGCACTCATCACTTCCCACAACTTCTTGGTGCCCATGTTCTAAGAAAATACCGAACTATGCCCCATCGAGATTGCATAACACCAAAGGCATGCTCGACACCCTTCCTAGCACTCTCTTGCTCTTGGGCAAATCTTTTCCTCTTCTCTCCGACAGGGTTGGAGATTGTCTTCACAATAGTGATCCACTGTGGCTACATCCCGTCAGCTAGATATTATCCTTTGTTGTAGTTGTGACCGTTGATGTTAACGTTGACCGACGGGCTGTTGCCTTCGGCAAGCCTTGCAAACACCGGCGAATGTTGAAGGACGTTGTATCATTGTGTGTTCCGGCCATGCCAAAGAAAGAGTGTCGGATCCAAAGATCTTGAGAGGCCATGACCTTAAGTATGACAGTGCACGCCTTGACATGGCTCCGGTATTGGCCTTGCCAAGCAGAAGGACGGTTCTTTCACTCCCAATGCATGCAGTCTATGCTGGAAAGCATCCCTGGGAAGCTCCGTCTGGCATTGGTCGCCAACAAGCGGGTTGTGTGTGCAGCAGTCGACTCTCTCAAGTACTTAGGGCGAAACATTGCAACCACAGCCTTGCAGAATATGTACAACGACTCTAGGCACGTAGACTCACCCATACAAACGTACTCATCGATAAGATCATCGGGTACTCCGTAAGCAAGCATCCAGATAGCTGCAGTGCATTTCTGATAAGATGACAAACCAATCTTTCCAATGGCATCCTCTTTGCATTCGAATTTGTCATCGTATCCAACCATCCCTCTCCAATCGAGTTAAAAACATGCCTAGCCATACGGAAACGCTGCGAGAATTTCTGATGTCTGAACATCGGATTGGTTGTGTCAAAGTAGTCCTTACATAGAAGGAAATGACCACTCTCTCGGTTGCGATTCAACGCCGGAACATGCCTCGGAATCGAGCTCCGGAACAACGATCGCTGCCTATTAAGGTGTTCATGGACCAACACGACAAAGTAGCATCTCCTCATCGTTGGATAAGGAATCGTCGGAGTCGCATAGAACATTATGGAAAAAGAACTCGCATGCGCAGTCCATTTGTACCTTGAGTCAAACTGTCGAACAACTTGCAGGCGTGGACGACGAAGCTAACTAGCAATGTCGGATTGGGGTCGGAGAAGCTACGAAGGCCCGACGGCGTGGGTAGGCGGCGACGATGCGGCCGACGCTGGAATTGGGCGGCAGCAACGTCGGGGAGGGGGCGAGGCGAGGGCTAGCTATCGATAGGAGTGGAGAAAGACCAATGTGTCACCGACTGGCGGGCCACGAGGAGTACGCTCGTCGTCCGCGTCCGTTTTGTGTCCGCGCCGATCCAAAATAACCTCAAAATTGGGGCGGAAATAGGTCCGCAAGCGGACGAAAAACGGACACGTGTCCATTTAAGTAGGCGCGTTGGGTTGACTTTTCTATCCGTGCGAATCCAAACGAAGGCGGACGAAATGGATCGGGACTGGAGGTGTTTAAAAAGAAAGACCAACAAGCCGTTCAATTTTTTTCTCATGTAATTAAGCTCACGATGCCCACTATGTTTAGGATCATGAACATTAATATGGTACTACTCCTACCGGTTTAGCAAAGATTTGTCAGCTTCTTCATATAACTGCTTAAGGAATGCCAATTAGTGTAGGAAAACCAATCATACTCGAAGATCATTGCCTCTTCAACAACTCCAGCTCCGCCGGTGCCGCTAGCCCCCTCATCTCTCCGGCCATGTCGACGCCGAACAGCCTCACGACACGGGCCTGTTCTCCTTTGGCTGTCTCCACCACCGGCGGCGGCGACGCCGACGCGCCGCCGCTCACCGTCGTGGTCTTCTTGTAGTCGATGAAGAACTTCTTCTCCTGTCCGTACTCTGAGCAGGAGAACACGACGACGTCGCCGGCGACGAGGCCCTTCTCCCGGACGAAGCGGCTCAAGCCCTTGGTGAGCGCCTAGCTCTGGCTGCTGTTCCAGTACGAGTACCGGAACCTCCACACCTTCCCTTGGCCGTCCTCGAAGTTCAGTAGCACGTCCTTGTCAGCGGTGGGCGTCGTCTCCGGTGTGCGATTCAGGGGGAAGTGCTTCTCGGCGTGGTGCTTCGGCATCACGACGCGGTTCAGCTTGCCGACGTCGCTCGGCGTCATGGCCTTCTCGAAGAGGGGCACCCTCGCCCACGACGGCGTCGGCTCCGCGCGCCCGCCGGTGCCGCGGCCGTGGCGCAGGCCCTGGCGGAGCTCGTCCGCGTAGGTGTGCTTCTGGAGCATGTCGACGATCTCGGCCTTGGAGTGCGCCTCCAGGAAGGCGAGCTCCGTCGACGCGGGCACGCGCGGGAAGTTGGTGGCCGCGTCTCGGCCATGGTAGCGGAGCGCGGCCACGTCGTAGGCGCGCGCCGCCGCGTCCTCGTTGGGGAACGTGCCGATCCAGACGCGCGCGCGGCGGTCGTAGATCTCGGCGCACCACCGACCTTTGGGCTGCGACACCACGCCCTTGAACCGCGAAGACGCCGACTGCGCCGATGCCGACCGCGAGGTCACCGCCTCGTCGGGGATCGCGACAGGTAGGCCCAGCGTCGTCGGCAGCCGTCTGGTGGCACCCGACTCGGTCGTGGCCGTGGACTCGCCGGATGAATACTGGGGGGAGTGCTCCCGCGTGGAGCTCAGGATCTGCACTCCCATGGATTGTTGCTTTGCCGTGGTTTCTTGGCATGTGTCGTTTGGGAGACCCATCTGTTGAGTGTGTGCTATGTGGGCTGTTGTGCCTTTTGTTTTTGTTTTTTTGCAAGGATTGCGTGCCGGCTGTCGTACTCAAAAACTGAACCGCACCGCTCTGCGCGTCGGTGCGTCGCCGCGAACGATTCGACACGTCGACCTAGGATCATACGATTTGGTGCGTCGGCGCGAACGATTCGACCCGTCGACCTAGGATCATACGATTTTTAAGCTATAACGATGGATAGCCATTGGATATGGCTTCGTGGTTCGTTCTTCTTCTCTATCGTCTTGATGGGCTGCACATCCAAGCGAGAGGAGGCTGCAGCGAGCGCCATCAACCCCTGCCCTACACCCCGGGCTCGCCGGAACATCTCGTCGGCGCTTGTCGGCTTGGCGGGTTGCCCGCTGGTGCCCCGTATTGTTCTCGTCGGTCGCCGGTCCTCGTCGTCGTCGGCCGCTGCCCTCGCTCCGATCGCCGTCTGTCTATAACCTACGAACAAAAAACAACTAAGCTCGACGTGGTACTCGGTATGCATCCATCGCAGCACCTCCATGCAGCTCCGTTGCCGCCGCTCGCCATAGTCAGCTAGCCATTCTTCGTTTGAAGCTTTTCCCGATGCCGGTTGCAGGTTTTCTCGATGCCGGTTGCAACTTTTTCTATGCCGCTTGAAACTTTTCTCACCGTCGGTTGAAGCTTTTTCTATGTCGGATGGAGATTTTCTCACCGTCGATTGAAGCTTTTCTAACCGCCGGTTGAAGCTTTTCCTATGTTGGTTGAAGCTTTTCTCACCGTCGGTTGAAGCTTTTTTTTCACGGCTGAAGCTTTTCCATGAAGGGCTGAAGATTTTCCACCATGCCTGTTGAAGCCTTTTCCGCCACCGGTTGTAACTATTCCTAGTCCGGTTGAAGCATTTTTCCATGTCTGGTTGAAGCATCGGTGTCCGTCTCTTTTTGATTGTAGCATCCATGGCTGCTGGTTGTAGCATCCATGGCTGCTGGTTGTAGCATTCATGGCTGCTGGTTCCAGCATCACCAGATCCCGGTCCAGCATCACGGGCCGCCCCCGGTTGCAGTAGCCGCCAGAATCTGATTGCAACTTCCCATCGCAGGCCCTAGCGCTCGTCTCATCCCCCATGGCATGTCGTCGGTTGTACCATGGCGCGTCGTCTTGCAGCACATCCCTGCGTAGGAGAGAGAAGAAAAGAACGAGAGGAAGAAGAGAACCGATGAAGAAGATGCGTTCTCTCGCGAAAAAAGGAAATCGGTTTGTGATGGACCCAGACGATTAGTCATGCGAGACGCATGATTACAGAATGAACGCGATCGGACCCACGACGCGCGTCCGGCCGAAGACTCGGCCGGACTGCCGACTATAAACGTTTTCCAAAACTGACACTACTAGGAAAAGGCCTGCTAGTGGCGCACCTGTTTTCGTTACTAATGGCACACTATAGGTGCGCCACTAGCATCACGCCATTAGAATTTTTTACTAATGGCGTACCACAGGTGCGCCATTAGTATCTGGTATACTAATGGCGCACCAGGGAGTGCGCCATTAGTATAGCTCATGGTGCGCCATTAGTATGCCTCCCAGATGCGCCATTAGTATGCCTTCCAGGTGTGTCATTAGTATAGCTCATGGTGCGCCACCATTTATACTACCAGCTCTAAAAATATTTAATTATTATCCTCACACCCACAAGAAGGTTCAAGATAAACACATATTACACCACAATGAAAATATGTTTATAAACATGCACATACATTGAACGCAAGTTGACAAACAAATTAACCTAGAGGAAGCATAGTTTTGACCATCTTAACAATCATCTAGAACACACAAGTCACAAAAAGATGAGGACTATTTGTTACTATGAGAGACTTCAGATGGTCCAGAACACACAAGTTTGTATCTACATGCACAAAGTGCAAGCTCCAAAACACTCGAAACACCAAATGGTCTACAAGACAATAAGGTCCATGATTACAAGTTGGTTGGTCCATAAGGGTGTGTTTGGTTTGAGGACCGAAAGTCATGGAATGTCATGGTTCCGTCCCGAAGTCATGGGTTGGTTCCATCCTTGTGTTCAGTTGATGATAAAAAAAGTCATGGGTTGGTTCCGTCCCGGTGTTTAGTTGGAGAGATGAAATGAGAAGAATCTGATACCACTCACCTCTTCGATATAAATGGTGAGATTACATATCTGAACAAATAGAGTTATTTGCATTTAACAAGCCTATAATTTAAATTTTCAGCAACATTTTTCTTTTATTTTCAACACATGCAAATAAAAATATATGATCCTGAGTACATATCAAATATTTACGAAAAATAATCACGAAAATGAAAAAATAACCACGAAAAAAATTAATCACGAAAACGAGAAAAAATAACCACGAAAAAATAACCACAAAAAAATAACCACGAAAACTTTTGTTCGGGTGCGGGGGTGAACGCGGTGAGAATTGCTTGGTATTTCTTTGTTTCTTTGCTTTCTCAGACGAATAACGAGTCGATTCCTCCAAATCGGTGGAATCACTTGGTGAAGCATCTGGAGGGAATATTCCCTGCATGCGGATGACCCAATTCCGATTCCTAAGCCAACTAAACACGAGAACGGCTGCTAGGGATGGAACCAACCCGTCCGATTCCACCTCATCCTGAAACCAAACACACCCATGCTAGAGAGTCATCATGTCCATGTGCATCAATAGGTTGAGTACCTGAAAACATTTTGCACAAATTTGTCAAGAAAGTGGAACCAGATCAAGTTGTTAAAATCTCATATGCGTATTAAAAATATTTCTAGTACCATATGAAACCTATCACTTGTCTTTTATCTCATATGGTTATAGGTTATGTCTTTTATCCACATATGGAACAACATCATTACCACAAGCCTACGCTCGGTAAAGGAACAAATGCTCGAAAGGAAAAAAAGCGTGAATATTATATAGGTACAATATTCCATGCAACTAATCCTCATTCACTTTTAGGACTATAAAACGAAATGTTCACTGTGCCTTTGACTCGCCACAGCAGCAAGTAACAAATTTATTTCTGAAAACGTAACAGTAGTTCTGCCTTTGATATAGCATGCTGCCGAGGGAACAGGAAAGCATAGCTCTTCTCGTAAATCAGAATCCATAACCTGTATTTTTTTAAAGTTAGTAAGGCCATATTGATTCTTGAGTAAGAAATAGCAGACGATGATGAGCAGATTGTCTCCATATACCTGAACCGCACATCGGGTTCACAACAGGAGTGCACTTAGGCACCCTTATGTCGACGACAACAACGTCACAGGTGATGAAAGTTTTTGCCACCGATGCAGCATGTTCCAAGCAACACCTCACCACCTGTTTGCGCAAAACCCAGTTAATTTTTGTTTGAGCTTGATGCTTATGCACAGAAAGGAGACTAAAACCACCAGGGTGGTTGTCGAGGGAAGAAGGTAAATTTTAAGTTACAACGAAGTGATATTTCTCAGTTCATCAACACTAACCAAAACACGAGTATTTCAGTGTGGGTAGCTCACATGAACAAGCGAACTATATATGTATGCTACTGCCTCTCACTTGCTCTTCAGAGCAGGGCCGTTTGTGGTGGTGATTGCACCCTTTGGTGGGTTAAGCTCGTCCCAGGCCTCGATCCATGTGACCATGGCATCAGCAAGCTTGTTGAAGTAGCCATCCACCTTGCCGAGCTTCACCTTCACTTGCTTGGCCAGCTCAAGGTAACACTTCTGGACAGTGGTGCCCTCCTTTGAGAGGGTCACAGACTGGAAGAAGGGGATCAGCTCCTCCAGCGAGAAGATGCCGTTGTATTCCTTCTTTAGGTTCACAAACGGGTTGCTTGCTTTGCTGTGCCAGATGTAGGGCATACCAGTCTTAATACCCAGGCTCAAATGATCAGTAATCACCTGTGTCCACAGAGAAATGATAATTCAGTACAAAGAATTGGAAACAAGCTAGATGCAATTTGTAACATTCGCAATACACTAGACATAACTGGCAACCAACAGGTTCAAATTTCATTCACAGACATATCATTGATGCAATTTTGAAGAGAATGACAGAATGTACCTTGGTGCACCATCCAGCCCACATATCATCGTAGCGACCAATAGGCTGGCCATCAACGGGTTTATATTCGTTGTAACTTAAAATTTACCTTCTTCCCTCGACAACCGCCCTGGTGGTTTTAGTCTCCTTTCTGTGCATAAGCATCAAGCTTAAAAATCAACTGGAATTAAACCGGGAGAAAACATTTACCTTTGTTGCATTCAGCGCGTCTTCGACCCTCAGTTTCTTTTCCTTTAGCTCGGTTTCAGTCTGTGCTCCTACCTACAAACCAAGAGTATTATGTTATATCTATTATATTCTGCTAATAATGCAATCTAAAAAGTGCACTACTGGGTGTATTTCTGGAATTGTTGCCTAGTACATCAATAGATATCTCAGCGTGGTACATCGGATGTACCTGAATGACAGCAACACCACCATATAATTTGGCTATCCTCTCTTTTAGCTTTTCTCTTTCATATTCATGTTCTGTAGCCTGAATTTTTTTGTTTTGGAATGAAATTTTAGCCAAGGTATTTTCATCCATACTTAAGTGCGACACGCACTTGTGCAAGGCAAGATAATTGAACTACATATACAGGAGAAATGGATATATGCCAAATAGTCATTCCCCGATGGACTGATTTCACTTAGGGGATCCCTGGTGCTCCTCAAAATTCCTGTTGTGGGTTTGCTACACTGTGGGTTAAAACCTTTCAGCAATTTCAAACCAGTATCTCTAACAGAGGTTTTAGAAAAGTTATCCAGACAGTGGCAAGTGGATAACTGAATGCGGGGTTACAAGTGTCAGTTAGAGTAGATGCAATCAGTAGTGGATGTAATGCTCAATCACCTCACGGTGTTGAGTAAATAGGCAATTTTCTGAGTAGATTAATCCATGAAATAATTACTAACATGGCATTGACTAGGTTCATGACATACTGATCACGGAGTATACTAGCAAGTACTACGCATATAGCAGAAACATCTACGCATGGCAACTCATGTGGGTCTCATACCCATCTCCCTCGATGCACTATCTATCACAAAACGTGATAGCCCTTTAGTAAAGGGATCTGCCAGATTCTTAGCCGTTTGGATGTAATCCAACGCTATCACTCCGGAGTTTCTCAAACGTCTGACAGACTTCAATCTCATTCTTATATGTTTGTTGGACTTCATATTGTCGTTTGAACTCTTCACTTTGACAATAACCGTCTCATTATCGCAGTTCATAAGGATAGCCGGAACCGGCTTCTCAACCACAGGTAAGTCCATCAAAAGATTTCGAAGAAATTCTACTTCGACACCAGATGTGTCTAATGCTGTTAATTCTGCTTCCATTGTCCATCTCGTTAAGATCGTTTGCTTGCAAGACTTCCAGGAAACAACTCCACCCCCAAGAGTAAACATATACCCAGTGGTGGCCTTTATCTCATCAGCATCAGAGATCCAATTCGCATCACTATACCCTTCAAGTACCGATGGGAATCCCGTATAGTGAAGCCCGTGGTTGACAATACCTTTCAAGTAGCGCAAAATTCTTTCAACAACACGCCAATGAACATCGCCCGGATTTGCAACAAACCGGCTAAGTTTGCTCACAGCAAACGCGATGTCAGGCCTTGTTGCGCTAGCTAGGTACATAAGCGAACCGATAATTTGAGAGAATCTCAACTGATCTGTAGCTGTGCCTTTAAACTTTCGAATAAGCACACTAGGATCATATGGTGTTTGAGAAATTTTGCAGTCTGAATATCCAAAGCAACTCAAAATCTTCTCAACATAGTGGGATTGCAGAAGTGTAATCCCACCCTCATAATCTCTCAACAGCTTGATGTTCAAGATAACATCAGCCATCCCAAGGTCCTTCATCTCAAAGTTTTGAGACAGAAAAGACTTGACGTCCTCAATTACTTTGAGGTTGGTTCCAAATATCAATATGTCATCAACATACAAGCACAATATAACTCCTTCGCCCCCACCATGGTGATAGTATACACATTTGTCAGCTTCATTAACAACGAAGCCAACAGATGCCAGAGTTGTATTAAACTTCTCATGCCATTGCTTAGGTGCTTGTCTCATACCATATAAAGATTTCAGCAACTTACACACCTTTCCTTCCTGACCTTCTATCACAAAGCCATCTGGATGTTGCATATAGATTTCCTCATTTAGCTCTCCATTCAGGAAAGCCGTCTTAACGTCCATTTGATGAACGAGAAGACCATGAGAAGCCGCCAATGAGAGTAGTACTCGAATGGTGGTCAGTCTAGCCATAGGTGAATAAGTATCGAAGAAATCTTCTTCTTCTTTCTGGGCATAGCCCTTGGCCACAAGCCTAGCCTTGTATTTTTCAATCGCACCATCGGGCCTAAGCTTCTTTTTGAACACCCACTTGCATCCCAATGGTTTGCAACCATAGGGACGATCAGTGATTTCCCATGTCCCGTTAGCCATGATGGAATCCATCTCGCTACGGACCGCAGCTTTCCAGTAATCAGCATCTGGAGAAGCATACGCTTCTGAAATAGAAGTGGGATTATCATCCACGAGGTATACGAAGAAATCATCACCAAAGGTCTTTGCAGTCCTTTGTCTCTTGCCCCTACCATGGGCTTCCTCGTCATCCTCCTCAGGATTTTCATCATGTGTTTGTTCATAGTATTCCATAGGAATGGCAGGCTCAGGAGTTATCTCAGATTCCTGTCTCGAAGTGCTTTGCATATCTCTCATGGGAAATATATCCTCAAAGAATGTAGCATCCCTCGACTCCATTATTGTACCGACCTTCACGTCAGGTACCTCAGATTTCACTACTAGAAATCTATAGCCTACGCTATTCTTAGTGTATCCCAAATTAACGCAGTCCACAGTCTTTGGTCCAAGCTTACGCTTCTTTGGGATCGGTACATTGACTTTCGCCAAGCAGCCCCAAGTATGTAAGTACGAGAGTGTCGTCCTTCTCTTCGACCACTCCTCGTAGGGAGTGACCTCATTATCTTTTGTAGGAACTTTATTCAGGACATGACACGCGGTCAATATAGCCTCCCCCCACCATGCCTTGGATAAACGCGATGTATCTAACATGGTGTTAACCAAATCAGTTAGACTACGGTTTTTCCGCTCGGCAACCCCGTTTGACTGGGGTGAATAGGGAGGCGTCCTCTCATGAATAATGCCGTGTTCCGCACAAAATGAATCAAATTCGTTTGAGAAGTACTCTCCACCACGATTAGACCGGACTCGTTTAATTTTCTTTTCAAGTTGATTCTCAACTTCAACCTTATAGATTTTAAAGTAGTGTAGAGCCTCATCTTTAGTATTTAACAGATACACATAGCAAAATCTAGTGGAATCATCTATCAATGTCATGAAGTATTTCTTTCCACCTTTAGTCAACACACCATTCATCTCACAAAGATCAGAATGTATGAGTTCTAATGGTGCCAAGTGTCTCTCCTCTGCAGCCTTGTGAGGCTTGCGAGGTTGCTTTGCTTGCACACACGAATGACACTTAGAACCTTTGGCTAAAGTGAAAGTTGGGATTAAATTCAGTTTTGCTAGCCGCGACATAACACCGAAACTTATGTGACAAAGATGTGAATGCCAAACTTTAGATTAATTAACACTTGAATGAATATTCTTCACGACTTTATTACAAAAATCTCCAAGAGAAAGGCGGAACAGACCTCCGCATTCATAACCTTTTCCAACGAAAAGTCCATATTTCGTAACTACTACTTTATTAGACTCGAATACCAACTTAAACCCTTCTCTACACAGAAGGGAGCCACTAACGAGATTCTTCTTGACGACGGGGACATGCTGCACGTTCTTCAGCTGCATGATCCTTCCCGAAGTAAACTTCAGATCGACCGTGCCAACACCAGGAACAGAAGCACTCGCGCCATTCCCCATCAATACGGACCCGCGACCGGTGTCGTGATAAGAAGAGAACAATGATAAGTCAGCACACACATGAATATTTGCACCGTGTCCACCCACCAATCGGTGGACTGACAAATTGTAAATACAGTAAGTAAATTACCGTACCCTGATGCACCACTTTCATTGTTGCCCACAATCATATTGGCAGACTTGGAGTCGTGCGCCGGCTTCTTGTACTTGTTTGGGCATTTGTTCGCCCAATGTTCCTCTGAACCACAAGTATAGCATCCATCTCCCTTCTTATTCTTCTTGAAGGGCTTCTTTCCCTTCTTCTTGAAGTCGGTATTCTGTTGGACAGAATTCTTTCCCTTGGGCTTGTGGGAATTGAGGTTCCTCTGATGTACCATATTGGCAGCAGAAGAGCTTTCCACCGCTTTTCCATTGGAGTCCTTTGCTCTCGAGTTCTGCTCAACACTCATATGGCCGATGATGTCCTCTACTGAGAACTCATGCCTCTGATGTTTCAGAGTAGTAGCAAAGTTCCTCCAGGAATTAGGGAGCTTAGCAATAATAGAGCCCGCGACAAACTTGCTCGGCAAATTGCACTTAAGAACCTAAAGTCCCTTACCTATGCATATTATCTCATGAGCCTGTTCCAATACAGAACGGTTGTCTACCATCTTGTAATCGTGGAACTGCTCCATAACATACATCTCACTCCCAGCATCGGTGGCCCCGAATTTAGATTCGAGCGCCTCCCACAAGTCCTTGGCAACATGCATATGTAAATATGCATCAACCAGCTTATCTCCGATCACGCTAATGACTGCTCCAAGGAATAGAACGGTGGCCTCCTTAAACATCTTCTCCTATTCAGGAGTGATAGTTTCCGTAGGAGTGACACCGGCTACCCAGAACACGTTCATAGCCGTGAGCCATAAGGTGGTTCTCGTTTGCCAACGCTTGAAAAAGGTACCGGTAAACTTATTCGGTTTCAGTGCAGGAGCAAAACCATTACTCGAAAAATTCCTACACACATTAGGTTTTTGGATTGTTGAGTAAATAGGCAATTTTCCGAGTAGATTAATCCATGAAATAATTACTAACATGGCATTGACTAGGTTCATGACATACTGATCACGGAGTATACTAGCAAGTACTACGCATATAGCAGAAACATCTACGCATATAGGCAATACTACTAGTGCACACAGAAACAGGAGAGAGATAAACATATCATACCCTCCGATCGGCCAATTGGCCGTAGCAGCAGCGGTGGCGGCGGCAGTATCCTCTGCCGCCTTCTTCTCGGCTTCGGCCTTCTCGCGGACGAGACGGTTAGCTTCGCTTGGTGAAGACATGGCGATGACGAGGGCGACGCGGACGGACGGAGGCGAGCAGTCGCGTGATCGCTCCCCAAAAACCTAATCGCCCCTCTCCCGTACAGGAACCGGAGAGGCGAGGTTTCGGAGGCCTGCTCTCCCGTCGACCGTGTATGCGGTAAACGGGACGGAGTCGCCGGCGGCAGCAGCAGTCAAGGAACAAACTCGTGAGGCAGATGTGATCTGATTCTCGTGACGGCTAGGGTAGGCGATAGCCTGCTTATAAAGGCGGTTGGGTGGGGAGACGTGGGACGAACCCACGTCCGAGTCGGTAACAGCCCACGATCCGACCTCTCAGATCGTGCCGTGTCCGTTACGTATTCTCCGTTCCTGACCGGCAAAAATAAGCGCGTAGGTATGGGCTCGGCTCGGCTCGTTCCCGCAACCCGTGGCGCGTCGTGACGAGGCGTGGCGTGGCGAGGCGGGCGGCGGAGGAGGATTGCGCGACGGCACCTTCTCTTCTCACTCTCCAATAGCATGTGGAAGAGAGACCCTTATAAAGGGGTCCAACTTCTCCTCCACTAGCGGGGTGGGACTAAACTTCCCACCACCTTGTCATGCCACCACCTACATGGGCCCTTGGAGATTTTTCCTGAAATTTGTCTTATGGGCCTAAGGCCCATCTCTAATTTCAACAATCCCCCACCAGATCTCAAGGGCACATCATGTTCCCTCGTTCCAATCACTGTTTTAATATACCAGCATTTCAGTGAAGACCTGTTATGGTTGAGCTTCACCTAGAGCAAGCAGCTACACTCCTTTACAACTGAACAATGGACTATGCCTTGAATTGTCAGTTTGGCGTAAAGGAGCTTCACCACAAGTCTTACTAGTACTAGGCTGCCGAAGGTGACCCCTCGGGCGGAGCATATTAGTCACACTCCTGGCCTATTCATGAGTTTACTAGAGATCACCCAAATCTCATAGACTGTGACCAGCAATCAAGCTCATATAGGTGTGTTCCTCCAAAGATCGCTCTGCAGGACAACATCTTGCTATATAAGCCTTAGAACACATTAAGACAGTAGTCATCCTACCATACAATATCCGAGAGTATTGCATCTCCAACGGAGTGGGTTAGTAAAGTTACTCTCCTCAGTTCACCAGTGGCTTGTTTTCCCAGGTCCTACTACACGGGATCTCCGATCATATAGGTTGGGTTACTACCATGGCAACTCATGTGGGTCTCATACCCATCTCCCTCGATGCACTATCTATCACAACACGTGATAGCCCTTTAGTAAAGGGATCTGCCAGATTCTTAGCCGTTTGGATGTAATCCAACGCTATCACTCCGGAGTTTCTCAAACGTCTGACAGACTTCAATCTCATTCTTATATGTTTGTTGGACTTCATATTGTCGTTTGAACTCTTCACTTTGACAATAACCGTCTCATTATCGCAGTTCATAAGGATAGCCGGAACCGGCTTCTCAACCACAGGTAAGTCCATCAAAAGATTTCGAAGAAATTCTACTTCGACACCAGATGTGTCTAATGCTGTTAATTCTGCTTCCATTGTCCATCTCGTTAAGATCGTTTGCTTGCAAGACTTCCAGGAAACAACTCCACCCCCAAGAGTAAACATATACCCAGTGGTGGCCTTTATCTCATCAGCATCAGAGATCCAATTCGCATCACTATACCCTTCAAGTACCGATGGGAATCCCGTATAGTGAAGCCCGTGGTTGACAATACCTTTCAAGTAGCGCAAAATTCTTTCAACAACACGCCAATGAACATCGCCCGGATTTGCAACAAACCGGCTAAGTTTGCTCACAGCAAACGCGATGTCAGGCCTTGTTGCGCTAGCTAGGTACATAAGCGAACCGATAATTTGAGAGAATCTCAATTGATCTATAGCTGTGCCTTTAAACTTTCGAATAAGCACACTAGGATCATATGGTGTTTGAGAAATTTTGCAGTCTGAATATCCAAAGTGACTCAAAATCTTCTCAACATAGTGGGATTGCAGAAGTGTAATCCCACCCTCGTCATCTCTCAACAGCTTGATGTTCAAGATAACATCAGCCATCCCAGGGTCCTTCATCTCAAAGTTTTGAGACAGAAAAGACTTGACCTCCTCAATTACTTTGAGGTTGGTTCCAAATATCAGTATGCCATCAACATACAAGCACAATATAACTCCTTCGCCCCCACCATGGCGATAGTATACACATTTGTCAGCTTCCTTAACAACAAAGCCAACAGATGTCAGAGTTGTATTAAACTTCTCATGCCATTGCTTAGGTGCTTGTCTCAGACCATATAAAAATTTCAGCAACTTACACACCTTTCCTTCCTGACCTTCTATCACAAAGCCATCTGGCTGTTGCATATAGATTTCCTCATTTAGCTCTCCATTCAGGAAAGCCGTCTTAACGTCCATTTGATGAACGAGAAGACCATGAGAAGCCGCCAATGAGAGTAGTACTCGAATGGTGGTCAGTCTAGCCACAGGTGATTAAGTATCGAAGAAATATTCTTCTTCTTTCTGGGCATAGCCCTTGGCCACAAGCCTAGCCTTGTATTTTTCAATTGTACCATCAGGCCTAAGCTTCTTTTTGAACACCCACTTGCATCCCAATGGTTTGAAACCATAGGGACGATCAGTGATTTCCCATGTCCCGTTAGCCATGATGGAATCCATCTCGCTACGGACCGCAGCTTTCCAGTAATCAGCATCTGGAGAAGCATACGCTTCTGAAATAGAAGTGGGATTATCATCCACGAGGTATACGAAGAAATCATCACCAAAGGTCTTTGCAGTCCTTTGTCTCTTGCCCCTACCACGGGCTTCCTCGTCATCCTCCTCAGGATTTTCATCATGTGTTTGTTCATAGTATTCCATAGGAACGGCAGGCTCAGGAGTTATCTCAGATTCCTGCCTAGAAGTGCTTTGCATATCTCTCATGGGAAATATATCCTCAAAGAATGTAGCATCCCTCGACTCCATTATTGTACCGACCTTCACGTCAGGTACATCAGATTTCACTACTAGAAATCTATAGCCTACGCTATTCTTAGCGTATCCCAAATTAACGCAGTCCACAGTCTTTGGTCCAAGCTTACGCTTCGTGGGGATCGATACATTGACTTTCGCCAAGCAGCCCCAAGTACGTAAGTACGAGAGAGTCGTCCTTCTCTTCGACCACTCCTCGTAGGGAGTGACCTCATTATCTTTTGTAGGAACTTTATTCAGGACATGACATGCGGTCAATATAGCCTCCCCCACCATGCCTTGGATAAACCCGATGTATCTAACATGGCATTAACCAAATCAGTTAGAGTATGGTTTTTCCGCTCGATAACCCCGTTTGACTGGGGTGAATAGGGAGGCGTCCTCTCATGAATAATGCCGTGTTCCGCACAAAATGAATCAAATTCGTTTGAGAAGTACTCTCCACCACGATCAGACCGGACTCGTTTAATTTTCTTTTCAAGTTGATTCTCAACTTCTGCCTTATAGATTTTAAAGTAGTGTAGAGCCTCATCTTTAGTATTTAACAGATACACATAGCAAAATCTAGTGGAATCATCTATCAATGTCATGAAGTATTTCTTTCCACCTTTAGTCAACACACCATTCATCTCACAAAGATCAGAATGTATGAGTTCTAATGGTGCCAAGTGTCTCTCCTCTACAACCTTGTGAGGCTTGCAAGGTTGCTTTGCTTGCACACACGAATGACCCTTAGAACCTTTGGCTAAAGTGAAAGTTGGGATTAAATTCAGTTTTGCTAGCCGCGACATAACACCGAAACTTATGTGACAAAGACGTGAATGCCAAACTTTAGATTAATTAACACTCGAATGAATATTGTTCACGACTTTATTATAAAAATCTGCAAGAGAAAGGCGGAACAGACCTCCGCATTCATAACCTTTCCCAACGAAAAGTCCGTATTTCGTAACTACTACTTTATTAGACTCGAATACCAACTTAAACCCTTCTCTACACAGAAGGGAGCCACTAACGAGATTCTTCTTGATGGCGGGGACACGCTGCACGTTCTTCAGCTGCACGATCCTTCCCGAAGTAAACTTCAGATCGACCGTGCCAACACCAAGAACAGAAGCACTCGCGCCATTCCCCATCAATACGGACCCGCGACCGGTGGCGTGATAAGAAGAGAACAATGGTAAGTCAGCACACACATGAATATTTGCACCCGTGTCCACCCACCAATCGGTGGGCTGACAAACTGTAAATACAGTAAGTAAATTACCGTACCCAGATGCAACACTTTCATTGTTGCCCACAATCATATTGGCAGACTTGGAGTCCTGTGCCGGCTTCTTGTACTTGTTTGGGCATTTGTTCGCCCAATGTTCCTCTGAACCACAAGTATAGCAGCCGTCTCCCTTCTTATTCTTCTTGAAGGGCTTCTTTCCCTTCTTCTTGAAGTCGGTATTCTGTTGGACAGAATTCTTTCCCTTGGGCTTGTGGGAATTGAGGTTCCTCTAAAGTACCATATTGGCAGCAGAAGAGCTGTCCACCGCTTTTCCATTGGAGTCCTTTGCTCTCGAGTTCTGCTCAACACTCAGATGGCCGATGATGTCCACTACTGAGAACTCACGCCTGTGATGTTTCAGAGTAGTAGCAAAGTTCCTCCAGGAATTAGGGAGCTTAGCAATTATACAGCCCGCGACAAACTTGCCCGGCAAATTGCACTTAAGAACCTCAAGTTCCTTAGCTATGCATATTATCTCATGAGCCTGTTCCAATACAGAACGGTTGTCTACCATCTTGTAATCGTGGAACTGCTCCATAACATACATCTCACTCCCAGCATCGGTGGCCTCGAATTTAGATTCGAGCGCCTCCCACAAGTCCTTGGCAACATGCATATGTAAATATGCATCAACCAGCTTATCTCCGATCACGCTAATGACTGCTCCAAGGAATAGAACGGTGGCCTCCTTAAACATCTTCTCCTGTTCAGCAGTGATAGTTTTCGTAGGAGTGACACCGGCTACCCAAAACAAGTTCATAGTCGTGAGCCATAAGGTGGTTCTTGTTTGCCAACGCTTGAAAAAGGTACCGGTAAACTTATCCGGTTTCAGTGCAGGAGCAAAACCATTACTCGAAAAATTCCTACACACATTAGGTTTTTGGATTGTTGAGTAAATAGGCAATTTTCCGACTAGATTAATCCATGAAATAATTACTAACATGGCATAGACTAGGTTCATGACTTACTAATCACGGAGTATACTAGCAACTACTACGCATATAGCAGAAACATCTACGCATATAGGCAATACTATTAGTGCAGAGAGAAATAGGAGAGAGATAAACATATCATACCCTCCGATCAGCCAATTGGCCGTAGTAGCAGCGGTGGCGGCGGCAGTATCCTCTGCCGCCTTCTTCTCGGCTTCGGCCTTCTCGCGGACGAGACAGTCAGCTTCTCTTGGTGAAGACATGGCGATGACGAGGGCGACGCGGACGGACGGAGGCGAGCAGTCGCGTGATCGCTCCCCAAAAACCTAATCGCCCCTCTCCCATACAGAACCGGAGAGGCGAGGTTTCGGAGGCCTGCTCTCCCGTCGACCGTGAACGCGGTAAACGGGACGGAGTCGCCGGCGACAGCAGCAGTCAAGGAACGAACGCGTGACGCAGATGTGATCTGATTCTCGTGACGGCTATGGTAGGCGATAGCCTGCTTATAAAGGTGGCTGGGTGGAGAGACGTGGGCCAAACCCACGTCTGAGTCGGTAACAGCCCACGATCCAACGTCTCGGATCGTGCCGTGTCCGTTACGTATTCTCCGTTCCTGACCGACAAAAATAAGCGTGTAGGTATGAGCTCGGCTCGGCTCGGCTCATTCCCGCAACCCACGGAGCGTCGTGACGAGGCGTGGCATGACGAGGCGGGCGACGGAGGAGGAGTGCGCGAGGGCACCTTCTCTTCTCACTCTCCAATAGCATGTGGAAGAGAGACCCTTATAAAGGGGTCCAACTTCTCCTCCACTAGCGGGGTGGGACTAAACTTCCCACCAACTTGTCATGCCACCACCTACATGGGCCTTGGAGATTTTTCCTGAAATTTGTCTTATGGGCCTAAGGCGCATCTCTAATTTCAACAATCCCCCACCAGATCTCAAGGGCACATCATGTTCCCTCATTCCAATCACTGTTGTAATATACCAGCATTTCAGTGAAGACCTGTTATGGTTGAGCTTCACCTAGAGCAAGCAGCTACACTCCTTTACAACTGAACAATGGACTATGCCTTGAATTGTCAGTTTGGCATAAAGGAGCTTCACCACAAGTCTTACTAGTACTAGGCTGCCGAAGGTGACCCCTCGGGTGGAGCATATTAGTCACACTCCTGGCCTATTCATGAGTTTACTAGAGATCACCCAAATCTCATAGACTTTGACCAGCAGTCAAGCTCATATAGGTGTGTTCCTCCAAAGATCGCTCTGCAGGACAACATCTTGCTATATAAGCCTTAGAACACATTAAGACAGTAGTCATCCTACCATACAGTATCCGAGAGTATTACATCTCCAACGGAGTGGGTTAGTAAAGTTACTCTCCTCAGTTCACCACTGGCTTGTTTTCCCAGGTCCTACTTCACGGGATCTCCGATCATATAGGTTGGGTTACTACCATGGCAACTCATGTGGGCCTCATACTCATCTCCCTCGATGCACTATCTATCACAACACATGATAGCCCTTTAGTAAAAGGATCTGCCAGATTCTTAGCCGTTTGGATGTAATCCAACGCTATCACTTCGGAGTTTCTCAAACGTCTGACAGACTTCAATCTCATTCTTATATGTTTGTTGGACTTCATATTGTCCTTTGAACTCTTCACTTTGACAATAACCGTCTGATTATCGCAGTTCATAAGGATAGCCGGAACCGGCTTCTCAACCACAGGTAAGTCCATCAAAAGATCTCGAAGAAATTCTGCTTCGACACCAGATGTGTCTAATGCTGTTAATTCTTCTTCCATTGTCGATCTCGTTAAGATCGTTTTCTTGCAAGACTTCCAGGAAACAGCACCACCCCCAAGAGTAAACATATACCCAGTGGTGGCCTTCATCTCATCAGCATCAGAGATCCAATTCGCATCACTATACCCTTCAAGTACCGATAGGAATCCCGTATAGTGAAGCCCGTGGTTGACAGTACCTTTCAAGTAGCGCATAATTCTTCCAACAGCACGCCAATGAACATCGCCCGGATTTGCAACAAACCGGCTAAGTTTGCTCACAGCAAACGCGATGTCAGGCCTTGTTGCGCTAGCTAGGTACATAAGCGAACCGATAATTTGAGAGAATCTCAACTGATCTATAGCTGTGCCTTTAAACTTTCGAATAAGCACACTAGGATTATATGGTGTTTGTGAAATTTTGCAGTCTGAATATCCAAAGCGACTCAAAATCTTCTCAACATAGTGGGATTGCAGAAGTGTAATCCCACCCTCATCATCTCTCAACAGCTTGATGTTCAAGATAACATCAGCCATCCCAAGGTCCTTCATCTCAAAGTTTTGAGACAGAAAAGACTTGACCTCCTCAATTACTTTGAGGTAGGTTCCAAATATCAATATGTCATCAACATACAAGCACAATATAACTCCTTCGCCCCCACCATGGTGATAGTATACACATTTGTCAGCTTCATTAACAACGAAGCTAACAGATGCCAGAGTTGTATTAAACTTCTCATGCCATTGCTTAGGTGCTTGTCTCATACCATATGAAGATTTCAGCAACTTACACACCTTTCCTTCCTGACCTTCTATTGCATATAGATTTCCTCATTTAGCTCTCCATTCAGGAAAGCCGTCTTAACGTCCATTTGATGAATGAGAAGACCATGAGAAGCCGCCAATGAGAGTAGTACTCGAATGGTGATCAGTCTTGCCACAGGTGATTAAGTATCGAAGAAATCTTCTTCTTCTTTCTGGGCATAGCCCTTGGACACAAGCCTAGCCTTGTATTTTTCAATCGTACCATCGTGCCTAAGCTTGTTTCTGAACACCCACTTGTATCCCAATGGTTTGCAACCATAGGTACGATCAGTGATTTCCCATGTCCCGTTAGCCATGATGGAATCTATCTCGCTACGGACCGCAGCTTTCCAGTAATCAGCATCTCGAGAAGCATACGCTTCTGAAACAGAAGTGGGATTATCATCCACGAGGTATACGAAGAAATCATCACCAAAGGTCTTTGCAGTCCTTTGTCTCTTGCCCCTACCACGGGCTTCCTCGTCATCCTCCTCAGGATTTTCGTCATGTGTTTGTTCATAGTATTCCATAGGAATGGCAGGCTCAGGTGTTATCTCAGGTTCCTGCCTAGAAGTGCTTTGCATATCTCTCATGGGAAATATATCCTCAAATAATGTAGCATCCCTTGACTCCATTATTGTACCGACCTTCACGTCAGGTACCTCAGATTTCACTACTAGAAATCTATAGCCTACACTATTCTTAGCGTATCCCAAATATAGCAGCCATCTCCCTTCTTATTCTTCTTGAAGGGCTTCTTTTCCCTTCTTCTTGAAGTCGGTATTCTGTTGGACATAATTCTTTCCCTTGGGCTTGTGGGAATTGATGTTCCTCTGATGTACCATATTGGCAGTAGAAGAGCTTTCCACCGCTTTTCCATTGGAGTCCTTTGCTCTCGAGTTCTGCTCAACACTCAGATGGCCGATGATGTCCTCTACTGAGAAATCACGCCTCTGATGTTTCAGAGTAGTAGCAAAGTTCCTCCAGGAATTAGGGAGCTTAGAAATTATACAGCCCGCGACAAACTTGCCCGGCAAATTGCACTTAAGAACCTTAAGTTCCTTAGCTATGCATATTATCTCATGAGCCTGTTCCAATACAGAACGGTTGTCTACCATCTTGTAATCGTGGAACTGCTCCATAACATACATCTCAATCCCAGCATCGGTGGCCCCGAATTTAGATTCGAGTGCCTCCCACAAGTCCTTGGCAACATGCATATGTAAATATGCATCAACCAGCTTATCTCTCATCACGCTAATGACTGCTCCAAGGAATAGAACGGTGGCCTCCTTAAACATCTTCTCCTGTTCAGGAGTGATAGTTTCCGTAGGAGTGACACCGGCTACCCAGAACACGTTCATAGCCGTGAGGCATAAGGTGGTTCTCGTTTGCCAACGCTTGAAAAAGGTACCGGTAAACTTATCCGGTTTCAGTGCAGCAGCAAAACCATTACTCGAAAAATTCCTACACACATTAGGTTTTTGGATTGTTGAGTAAATAGGCAATTTTTCGAGTAGATTAATCCATGAAATAATTACTAAGATGGCATTGACTAGGTTCATGACATACTGATCACGGAGTATACTAGCAAGTACTACGCATATAGCAAAAACATCTACGCATATAGGCAATAGTACTAGTGCAGACAGAAACATGATAGAGATAAACATATCATACCCTCCGATTGGCCAATTGGCCGTAGCAGTAGCGGTGGCGGCGGCAGTATCCTCTGCCGCCTTCTTCTCGGCTTCGGCCTTCTCGCGGACAAGACGGTCAGCTTCGCTCGGTGAAGACATGTCGATGACGAGGGCGACGCGCACGGACGGAGGCGAGCAGTCGCGTGATCGCTCCCCAAAAACCTAATCGCCCCTCTCCCGTACAGGAACCGGAGAGGCGAGGTTTCGGAGGCCTGCTCTCCCTTCGACCGTGTACGCGGTAAACGGGACGGAGTCGCCGGCGGCAGCAGCAGTCAAGGAACGAACGCGTGAGGCAGATGTGATATGATTCTCGTGACGGCTAGGGTAGGCGATAGCCTACTTATAAAGGCGGATGGGTGGAGAGACGTGGGCCGAACCCACGTCCGAGTGGGTAATAGCCCATGATCCGACGTCTTGGATCGTGCCGTGTCAAGCGCGTAGGTATGAGCTCGGCTTGGCTCATTCCCGCAACCCGCGGCGCGTCGGGGCGTGGCGAGGCGGGCGGCGGAGGAGGAGTGCGCGAGGGCACCTTCTATTCTCACTCTCCAATAGCATGTGGAAGAGAGACCCTTATAAAGGGGTCCAACTTCGCCTCCACTAGCGGGGTGGGACTAAACTTCCCACCACCTTGTCATGCCACCACCTACATGGGCCCTTGGAGATTTTTCCTGAAATTTGTCTTATGGGCCTAAGGCCCATCTCTAATTTCAACAAGGGGTGCCTACTCAACTTTGTTTCCGTACTAGACCGTAAAAGGAGGAAACTCTAGTTAGTTGTGGATTAAAATTTCGCATGCAACTGTCTTGTGAGCATTCAGTTCCTCATCTGTCCTGTTCCTCAGTAGCCAGTGTGATTGAATGAGGCACACGATGAATCAGCCTTGACACACGTACAGATGAGGCACAAATCATACACTGGCTGTTGAGGAAGGAACATACTAGTACCACCACTACTGGTACCGGCAAGCACACAACACAAGACAGTTAGCATCCGGCATCGATCAGACAGATGGTGGCATGGTTTTAGCTTCGGCCATGATCATGCAGAAACGAAAAAAAAACAGAAAAACAGGGTACCCCAACATCTTCGACCAGACCTATGACTATACTAGTACATCTGGGGCAATTCAGTGGGTGGACCAACCAACTGAAGTAGCATAGCCGTCTAATGAGTGCGAGATTCGGTGGCATCACTCGGTCAACTAGGTTGCTCCCCACCCCACCCACGCCATGGATCTGAGGCAGCCAGCTTGAGCCGCCGCCCGCCCGCCCGTCCGTCCCTATAAAAGTAAAAGCAGTAGTGGGCGACCCGCCTCACCGGTGTCGCCCCGGGCCGCGACGGAGATCGGGGGACATGCAAAGAGGAGCAGACAAGTGGGGGAGAGGAGAGGATCGGCCACTCACCTCCGTGACCGCTTTCGTCCCCCGCCACGGCCTGCGTCGAGCTTGGGCCTCTTGGCGTCCCCTCCGTGGCCGCTTTCATCCCCCGCCGCGGCGGCGTCGGACGACCTCTTGGACGGGAGCATGGCCCGCAGGCCCCTGCGCAGCAGCCACCGTAAGCAACCCATGGCCGAGACCCCCAATCCGGTACAACAACCCTCCCCCGCGCGGGACGCGGACGCTAAATAGTTGTGCCAATCGGGGAAACGGGACGGATTGGAGATAGAGATGGAGAGGAGCGAAAGGAAGGGACGTACCTGCGGGGCGGCGGCCTCGCCGGCGCGGGGGTGCTTCGCGTGGCGGCTAGGTTTCAGGGGTCGGGCGGGGCGGGAGCTTCGGTGGGGGCGCACTGGGCCGATTAGACTATTCTCTCCTCGTGCACGGAAGGGGGACGCGGAGGGCGGCCGAGGAGGCGGCCTCAGCCCACTGGACGTCGTCTTGCGGAGGCGCGGAGGTGGTGGGAGAGGCAGAGGCGCCGTCGTGTAGATCTCGATCCGACATTGAGAGGAGGGGGAGGGGGAGGTGGTCGCGGTGGAGATGGGGGAGGAAATGGATGCTGGTAGTCGTTGCGCCATTACTAGTTAAACTAGTAATGGCGCACTCTGCCCTGGTGTGCTATTAGTAGTTTTGTAAAAAAAATTATAGTAGTGGCGCACCACCTACAAATGTGCTATTAGTAACCCTGGTTACTAATGGCGCACCAGCTGGTGGTGCGTCATTAGTAGTTTTGTAAAAAAAATATAGTAGTGGCGCACCACCTACAAATGCGCCATTAGTAACCCTGGTTACTAATGGCGCACCAGCTGGTGGTGCGTCATTAGTAGTTTTGCTAAATAATATAGTAGTGGCGCACCGAGTGTGTGGTGCGCCATTAGTGTCTATCACACTAATGGCACACCTGCACATGGTGCGCCACTGCTATATAGTAGTGGCGCACTACTTGTCTGGTGCGCCATTAGTGTCTATATCATCTATAGCCCTTTTCCTAGTAGTGTGAAGTGCCTGTTGGAATTATGCCCTAGAGGCAATAATAAATATAGTTATTATTATAATTCGTGTATCAAGATAATTGTTTATTATCCATGCTATAATTGTATTGAATGAAGACTCATTTACATGTGTGGATACATAGACAAAACACCATCCCTAGCAAGCCTCTAGTTGGCTAGCCAGTTGATCAAAGATAGTCAGTGTCTTCTGATTATGAACAAGGTGTTGTTGCTTGATAACTGGATCACATCATTAGGAGAATCACGTGATGGACTAGACCCAAACTAATAGACGTAGCATGTTGATCGTGTCATTTTGTTGCTACTGTTTTCTGCGTGTCAAGTATTTATTCCTATGACCATGAGATCATATAACTCACTGACACCGGAGGAATGCTTTGTGTGTATCAAACGTCGCAACGTAACTGGGTGACTATAAAGATGCTCTACAGGTATCTCCGAAGGTGTTAGTTCAGTTAGTATGGATCAAGACTGGGATTTGTCACTCCGTGTGACGCAGAGGTATCTCGGGGCCCACTCGGTAATACAACATCACACACAAGCCTTGCAAGCAATGTAACTTAGTGTAAGTTGCGGGATCTTGTATTACAGAACGAGTAAAGAGACTTGCCGGTAAACGAGATTGAAATAGGTATGCGGATACTGACGATCGAATCTCGGGCAAGTAACATACCGAAGGACAAAGGGAATGACATACGGGATTATACGAATCCTTGGCACTGAGGTTCAAACGATAAGATCTTCATAGAATATGTAGGATCCAATATGGGCATCCAGGTCCCGCTATTGAATATTTACCGAGGAGTCTCTCGGGTCATGTCTACATAGTTCTCGAACCCGCAGGGTCTGCACACTTAAGGTTCGACGTTGTTTTATGCGTATTTGAGTTATATGGTTGGTTACCGAATGTTGTTCGGAGTCCTGGATGAGATCACGGACGTCACGAGGGTTTCCGGAATGGTCCGGAAATGAAGATTGATATATAGGATGACCTCATTTGATTACCGGAAGGTTTTCGGAGTTACCGGGAATGTACCGGGAATGACGAATGGGTTCTGGGAGTTCACCGGGGGGGGGGGGGGGGCAACCCACCCCGGGGAAGCCCATAGGCCTTGGGGGAGACACACCAGCCCTTAGTGGGCTGGTGGGACAGCCCACAAGTGCCCTATGCGCCAAGGAGAAGAAAATCAAGAGAGAAAGAAAAAAAAAGGAGGAGGTGGGAAGGAAGGGGGACTCCCTCCCACCAAACCTAGTCCAACTCGGTTTGGGGGGGGGGAGAGTCCTCCCCCTTGGACTCGGCCGACCCCCTTGGGGCTCCTTGAGCCCCAAGGCAAGGCCCCCTCCCTCCCACCTATATATACGGAGGTTTTAGGGCTGATTTGAGACGACTTTTCCACGGCAGCCCGACCACATACCTCCACGGTTTTTCCTCTAGATCGCGTTTCTGTGGATCTCGGGCGGAGCCCTGCTGAGACAAGATCATCGCCAACCCCCGGAGCGCCGTTACGCTGCCGGAGAACTCTTCTACCTCTCCGTCTCTCTTGCTGGATCAAGAAGGCCGAGATCATCGTCGAGCTGTACGTGTGCTGAACGCGGAGGTGCCGTCCGTTCGGTGCTAGATCGTGGGACTGATCGCGGGATTGTTCGCGGGGCGGATCGAGGGACGTGAGGACGTTCCCCTACATCAACCGCGTTCTCTAACGCTTCTGCTGTACGGTCTACAAGGGTACGTAGATCACTCATCCCCTCTCGTAGATGGACATCACCATGATAGGTCCTCGTGCGCGTAGGAAATTTTTTGTTTCCCATGCGACGTTCCCCAACAGTGGCATCATGAGCTAGGTTCATGCGTAGATGTCTTCTCGAGTAGAACACAAAAGTTTTTGTGGGCGGTGATGTGCGTTTTGCTGCCCTCCTTAGTCTTTTCTTGATTCCACGGTATTTTTGGATTGAAGCGGCTTGGACCGACATTACTCGTACGCTTACGAGAGACTGGTTTCATCGTTACGAGTAACCCCCTTTGCTCAAAGATGACTGGCAAGTGTCGGTTTCTCCAACTTTAGTTGAATCGGATTTGACCGAGAAGGTCCTTGGATGAGGTTAAATAGCAACTCATATATCTCCGTTGTGGTGTTTGCGTAAGTAAGATGCGATCCTACTAGATACCCATGGTCACCACGTAAAACATGCAACAACAAAATTAGAGGACGTCTAACTTGATTTTGCAGGGTATGATTGTGATGTGATATTGCCAACGATGTGATGTGATATATTGGATGTATGAGATGATCATGTTGTAATAGAAATATCGACTTGCACGTCGATGGTACGGCAACCGGCAGGAGCCATAGGGTTGTCTTTATACTAACGTTTGTGCTTGCAGATGCGTTTACTATTTTGCTAGGATGTAGCTTTAGTCGTAATAGCATGAGTAGCACGACAACCCCGATGGCAACACGTTGACGGATGATCATGGTGTGGCGCCGGTGACAAGAAGATCGTGCCGGTGCTTTGGTGCTGGAGATCAAGAAGCACGTGATGATGGCCATATCATGTCACTTATGAATTGCATGTGATGTTAATCCTTTTATGCACCTTATTTTGCTTAGAACGACGGTAGCATTATGAGGTGATCTCTCACTAAAATTTCAAGACGAAATTGTGTTCTCGCCGACTGTGCACCGTTGCTACAGTTCGTCGTTTAGAGACACCACGTGATGATCGGGTATGATAGACTCAACGTTGACATACAACGGGTGCAAAACAGTTGCGCACGCGGAACACTCGGGTTAAGCTTGACGAGCCTAGCATGTGCAGACATGGCCTCGGAACACATGAGACCGAAAGGTCGGTCATGAATCATATAGATGATATGATTAGCATAGGGATGCTTACCACTGAAACTACACTCAACTCACGTGATGATCGGACTTGGGATAGTGTAAGTGGATCATGCTCCACTCAAATGACTAGAGAGATGTATTTTTTGAGTGGGAGTTTAGCATATAATTTGATTAAGTTAAACTCTAATTATCTTGAACATAGTCTAAGTCCACTTTGAATATATTTGTGTTGTAGATCATGGCTCACGCGACAGTCATCCTGAATTTTAATACGTTCCTAGAGAAAGCTAAGTTGAAAGATGATGGAAGCAACTTTGTAGACTGGGCTCGTAATCTTAAGCTAATCTTACAAGCTAGGAAGAAGGATTATGTCCTTAATGCTGCGCTAGGAGATGAACCACCCGCTACGGCTGATCAGGATGTTAAGAACACTTGGTTAGCATGTAAGGAGGACTACTCAATAGTTCAATGTGCAGTCTTGTATGGCTTAGAACCGGGACTTCAACGTCGCTTTGAGCGTCATGGAGCATTTGAGATGTTCCAGGAGTTGAAGTTTATCTTTCAGAAGAACGTCCGGATCGAGAGGTATGAGACCTCCGATAAATTCTATGCTTGCAAGATGGAGGAAAACTCGTATGTCAGTGAACATGTGCTCAAAATGTCTGGGTACTCAAACCGTCTAGCTGAGCTGGGGATTGAACTCCCGCAAGAGGCTATCACTGACAGAATCCTTCAATCACTGCCGCCAAGCTATAAAGGCTTTGTGGTGAACTACAACATGCAAGGGATGAACAAGTCTCCCGGCGAGTTGTTTGCGATGCTGAAAGTCGCAGAGTCTGAACTCCGTAAAGAGCATCAAGTGTTGATGGTGAATAAGACCACTAGTTTCAAGAGAAACGGCAAAGGCAAGAAGGGAAATTCGAAGAAGAGCGGCAAGCCTGTTGCCAATCCGCCGAAGAAACCCAAGGCTGGACCTAAGCCTGAAACGGAGTGCTACTATTGCAAGGGTATGGGTCACTGGAAGCGCAATTGCCCCAAGTATCTGGCAGATAAGAAGGCGGGCAAAGAAAAATCAGGTATATTTGATATACATGTTATTGATGTGTACTTAACCGGCTCTCGTAGTAGTGCCTGGGTATTCGATACCGGTTCTGTTGCTCTTATATGCAACTCGAAACAGGAACTACGGAATAGACGAAGGCTGGCGAAAGATGAAGTGACGATGCGCGTAGGAAATGGTTCCAAGGTTGATGCAATCGCCGTCGGCACAGTGTCACTTCAGCTACCGTCGGGATTAGTGATGAACTTAAATCATTGTTATTTAGTGCCTGCGTTGAGCATGAACATTATATCTGGATCTTGTTTATTGCGAGACGGTTACTCTTTTAAGTCAGAGAATAATGGTTGTTCTATTTCTATGAGTAACATCTTTTATGGTCATGCACCGAATGAAAGAGGATTGTTCATATTGAATCTTGATAGCGATACACATATACATAACATTGAGACCAAAAGAGTTAGAGTAAACAATGATAGCGCCATATTTTTGTGGCACTGCTGCTTAGGTCATATTGGTGTAAAGCGCATGAAGAAACTCCATGCTGATGGACTTTTGGAGTCACTTGACTTTGATTCACTTGACACGTGCGAACCATGCCTCATGGGCAAGATGACCAAGACTCCGTTCTCCGGAACGATGGAGCGTGCAAGTGACTTATTGGAAATCATACATACCGATGTGTGTGGTCCGATGAGCGTGGAGGCACGCGGCGGATATCGTTATTTTCTCACCTTCACTGACGATTTGAGTAGATATGGTTATGTCTACTTGATGAAGCACAAGTCTGAAACATTTGAAAAGTTCAAGCAATTTCAGAGTGAAGTGGAAAATCATCGTAACAAGAAGATCAAGTTCCTACGGTCTGATCGTGGGGGTGAATATCTGAGTTTCGAGTTTGGTGATCACTTAAGAAAATGTGGAATTGTTTCACAGTTAACACCGCCTGGAACACCACAGCGTAATGGTGTGTCCGAACATCGTAATCGTACTTTGTTAGAGATGGTGCGATCTATGATGTCTCCTACTGATTTGCCGTTATCGTTTTGGGGTTATGCATTAGAAACAGCTGCATTCACTTTAAATAGGGCACCATCAAAATCCGTTGAGACGACACCATACGAACTGTGGTATGGCAAAAGACCAAAATTGTCGTTTCTTAAAGTTTGGGGATGTGATGCTTATGTCAAAAAGCTTCAGCCTGAAAAGCTGGAACCCAAAGCGGAAAAGTGCGTCTTCATAGGTTACCCTAAAGAGACAGTTGGGTACACCTTCTATCTCAAATCCGAGGGCAAAGTGTTTGTTGCTAAAAACGGAGCTTTTCTCGAGAAGGAGTTTCTCTCGAGAGAATTGAGTGGGAGGAAGATAGAACTTGACGAGGTTGTCGAACCTCTCATCCCTCTGGATGGTGGCGCAGGGCAAGGGGAAACCTCTGTCGTTGCGACGCCGGTTGAGGAGGAAGTTAATGATGATGATCATGAAACTCCAGTTCAAGTTTCTGTTGAACCACGCAGGTCGACGAGATCACGCGCTGCTCCAGAGTGGTACGATAATCCCGTCTTATCAATCATGTTGTTGGACAACAATGAACCTGCAAATTATGAGGAAGCAATGGTGGGCCCAGATTCCAACAAATGGCTAGAAGCCATGAAGTCCGAGATAGGATCCATGTATGAGAACAAAGTGTGGACTTTGGAGATACTACCTGAGGGCCGCAAGGCAATTCAGAACAAATGGATCTTTAAGAAGAAGACGGACGCTGACGGTAATGTGACCGTTTATAAAGCTCGACTTGTGGCAAAGGGTTTTTCACAAGTTCCAGGAGATTTATTACAATGTAATTCACATGGTGATGTGAGGGCTGGATTATTGACTCTAGTGCAAGTGGGAGACTGTTGGAATTATGCCCTAGAGGCAATAATAAATATAGTTATTATTATAATTCCTTTATCAAGATAATCGTTTATTATCCATGCTATAATTGTATTGAATGAAGACTCATTTACATGTGTGGATACGTAGACAAAACACCATCCCTAGCAAGCCTCTAGTTGGCTAGCCAGTTGATCAAAGATAGTCAGTGTCTTCTGATTATGAACAAGGTGTTGTTGCTTGATAACCGGACGACTCTAAGTCGCAAACCGGATACGTATTTATTCTTAATGGGGGTGCGGTAAGCTGGTGCAGTTCCAAGCAAAGCGTCGTAGCAGATTCTACATGTGAAGCGGAGTACATGGCTGCCTCGGAGGCGGCTAAGGAGGGTGTGTGGATGAAGCAGTTCATGACGGATGTTGGAGTGGTGCCAAGCGCACTGAATCCAATAACCTTGTTCTGTGACAACACGGGTGCCATTGCCTTAGCAAAGGAACCGCGGTTTCACAAGAAAACCAGACACATCAAACGACGCTTCAACCTCATCCGCGACTACGTCGAGGGAGAGGACGTAAATATATGCAAAGTGCACACGGATCTGAATGTAGCAGACCCACTGACTAAACCTCTTCCACGGCCAAAGCATGATCAACACCAGAACTGTATGGGTGTTAGATTTATTACAATGTAATTCACATGATGATGTGAGGGCTAGATTATTGACTCTAGTGCAAGTGGGAGACTGTTGGAATTATGCCCTAGAGGCAATAATAAATATAGTTATTATTATAATTCCTTTATCAAGATAATCGTTTATTATCCATGCTATAATTGTATTGAATGAAGACTCATTTACATGTGTGGATACGTAGACAAAACACCATCCCTAGCAAGCCTCTAGTTGGCTAGCCAGTTGATCAAAGATAGTCAGTGTCTTCTGATTATGGACAAAGTGTTGTTGCTTGATAACTGGATCACGTCATTAGCAGAATCACGTGATGGACTAGACCCAAACTAATAGACGTAGCATGTTGATCGTGTCATTTTGTTGCTACTGTTTTCGGCGTGTCAAGTATTTATTCCTATGACCATGAGATCATATAACTCACTGACACCGGAGGAATGCTTTGTGTGTATCAAACGTCGCAACGTAACTAGGCGACTATAAAGATGCTCTACAGGTATCTCCGAAGGTGTTAGTTGAGTTAGTATGGATCAAGACTAGGATTTGTCACTCCGTGTGACGGAGAGGTATCTCGGGGCCCACTCGGTAATACAACATCACACACAAGCCTTGCAAGCAATGTAACTTAGTGTAAGTTGCGGGATCTTGTATTATGGAACGAGTAAAGAGACTTGCCGGTAAACGAGATTGAAATAGGTATGCGGATACTAACGATCGAATCTCGGGCAAGTAACATACCGAAGGACAAAGGGAATGACATACGGGATTATATGAATCCTTGGCACTGAGGTTCAAACGATAAGATCTTCGTAGAATATGTAGGATCCAATATGGGCATCCAGGTCCCGCTATTGGATATTTACCGAGGAGTCTCTCGGGTCATGTCTACATAGTTCTCGAACCCGCAGGGTCTGCACACTTAAGGTTCGACGTTGTTTTATGCGTATTTGAGTTATATGGTTGGTTACCGAATGTTGTTCGGAGTCCCGGATGAGATCACGGACATCACGAGGGTTTCCGAAATGGTCCGGAAACGAAGATTGATATATAGGATGACCTCATTTGATTACCGGAAGGTTTTCGGAGTTACCGGGAATGTACCGGGAATGACGAATGGGTTCCGGGAGTTCACCGGGGGGGTCAACCCACCCCGGGGAAGCCCATAGGCCTTGAGGGAGACACACCAGCCCTTAGTGGGCTTGTGGGACAGCCCACAAGTGCCCTATGCGCCAAGGAGAAGAAAATCAAGAGAGAAAGAAAAAAAAAGGAGGAGGTGGGAAGGAAGGGGGACTCCCTCCCACCAAACCTAGTCCAACTCGGTTTGGGGGGGAGAGTCCTCCCCCTTGGACTCGGCCGACCCCCTTGGGGCTCCTTGAGCCCCAAGGCAAGGCCCCCTCCCTCCCACCTATATATACGGAGGTTTTAGGGCTGATTTGAGACGACTTTTCCACGGCAGCCCGACCACATACCTCCACGGTTTTTCCTCTAGATCGCGTTTCTGCGGAGCTCGGGCGGAGCCCTGCTGAGACAAGATCATCACCAACCTCCGGAGCGCCGTCACGCTGCCGGAGAACTCTTCTACCTCTCCGTCTCTCTTGCTGGATCAAGAAGGCCGAGATCATCGTCGAGCTGTACGTGTGCTGAACGCGGAGGTGCCGTCCGTTCGGTGCTAGATCGTGGGACTGATCGCGGGATTGTTCGCGGGGCGGATCGAGGGACGTGAGGACGTTCCACTACATCAACCGCGTTCTCTAACGCTTCTGCTGTACGGTCTACAAGGGTACGTAGATCACTCATCCCCTCTCGTAGATGGACATCACCATGATAGGTCCTCGTGCGCGTAGGAAATTTTTTGTTTCCCATGCGACGTTCCCCAACAGTGCCATCTACAACATATTTCATTCGAGTTTTCTCTTTCCCCCTTCCTTATGTATAGTCATGTATTTTGTTCTTGGACTCAACTAGGTAGCGGCGCCGCACCCAGGTACTCCGGTGCGGCAGCTACCATATCCTTTGTACACAAATGCTTGCAAAAAAAACAAAGAGGACCGGCTGCATGCACTTGCATGTATTTGCGATATGTAATCCCATGGTGTGCTTAATTCTTCCTCCTTTCATCATGTATGCATGTAGTGATATTATTAAAGATTTATTTTAATGTTTTAAATTCAAAAAGTTTTATCCATAAAACCGTTAATTCAATCGATGATCGGTTTTCACCATTGGCTTTCTCACGACGAGTTCTTCGAAACTAGATCTCATATTGATATGTTTCGTCAACTATTTTTTCGTTCATACTTGCCACATTTTTTGACCCACTTGTCATATTATTAACCACTTACTTGTCTGATAAAAATAACTTGATTGCCACTTTTTAATGTTGTTTCGTACAAAGCCTTGTAGGAGTTTTCATTATACATGATATAAAAGCATGTCATAGGTTGTGTTTGTCAATTTGAAAATATGCCAACTTGTCATATTTACATACAACTCTGTGAGAAAACTATTTTATGTGCTTGTTAGTTTAAGTATGTTGAGTTGTCATATTTACAAACGATGACCAAAAAAGATTTTTTGTGGTCATCGGTTTTAAATGTGTTGAGTTGTCATATTTTTGCGCATAATCGCCTAAAAAAAGTTCTTTATACGTGTCAGTTTGATTATGTCGAGATGTCATATTTATACGCAATTTCCCAAAATATGGTGATTAAGTTATTTTTTATCAGACAACTAAGTACTTACTAATATAATAAGTAAGTGTAACAAATGAGGTAAGTACGAGCAAAAAAAAGTTGTCGAAACATGTCGACATGGGATCTAATTTTGAAGATTTCATCAAAACAAAGTCAACGGTGAAAACAGATCATCGATTGAATTAACGGTTTAAGAGATAAAAGTTTTTGAATTCTGATCATAAGGACCGAATCTAGTGTGAGTCCGCTGTACGGGAAGGACTCGGTGCGCACACCACTACTTAGATTTTTCCTTGTTCTTTCTTACTAGACCCTTCATTTGCTCTTGTGATTTAGGGACGACATGTTTTTCACACCACCTTAACGGTCAAAGAATGAAACATTATTGAACTTTTGTGATTGAAACTATTTTCAGTGGAGACTGCTAAAACTCAGTCGTCACGCTGACCATTGGATTGCTTGATGCTTCAAGATTCATGCAGCTAACCCTCATGTTCCAAATCGGCATGTTTGGCCTCCCAGCCCTTTTTCCTTTTTCTTTTGTTTTGTTTTTCATGGAGAGTCACTAGTTAGGGAGCGCTTCTTCGAGAGCCTCGCAACCAGCAGTTTCACGCAGTGCCAGCTAACGCGTTCTCAACCAACGTCACGTGTCACGCTTTAAGCGTTTACTTCACATTTCTTTTATATTTTAGTTCCTCTTTTGTTTACACGATGTTTGCTATTTTATTTTATTTTTTTATTAAAAAACTATTATTTTTGAAAAAAAAAATATTGTCATCTAGTGGACAATCATCTTTAAGTGTTACTGCATGTCTTTAACATGACTTAGACTTTGTGGCTTTGTCGGGAAAGATGAAAGTTGTATGTCTATCAATAGGCACATAAGTGTAAGTATCGTCTTCGACTATAATTGCATGTTTTCAACGTAATTGCAACTCGGTTGTGTTTTATCAAGGAGGGGATGGGGTGGAGTGGGGGGGGAGGGGGTGGGGGGTTGTAGGGAGGGGGCACTTACATGTCCGCCATGAGACACACAATTGTAGATGTCACCCTCTACTACAATTGCGTGTCTTCAATAAGACTATAACTCTGAGGTGTTTTGTTCTTGTGTGTGGTAGTAGTTGCATGTCTTCCATTAGACACACAATCGCAAGGGTTCCCCCCAATTGAAATTGCATGTCTTCAACACGACGGCAATTATATGATGTATTCTCGGGGATATCACAACTGGATGCCTGCCACTTAGCTCACAACAATATTTGTCTTGTATGTTTGCCATTATTTCTATTTTTCTATTTTCTTATTATCATGTTTTTTAGTCTTTTCTTCTTAGCGATGTTTTGTTTTTCCAAACTCCCCATTCAATTGGGATCTTTGTCTCATGTGCAAGTGCATATGTTGTACCTCATGGATTTGGTGTTTCGTAGGGAGCTTCATGTGTTCCACTATTTCTATCTTTTGTGTTTTTAACCATTTCTTAGTACCCATTTTTTTTTCAAAGGTACCATCTTGTTGGATGTTGTCTCATGTGCAAGTGCATATGTTGCATCTCATGGATTGTGAGCGTGTATGTGTTTAGTATCTTCATAGCAGTCATATACACATGACTTTTCCTTCAACTCTCTGGAACAGGTAGAGTGTGAAATTCTTTCATTTAGGTTGTGATACGTGTTCTTCTTTTCTTGTTTCCTATTTGCTTATTTTTCTCATTTTTACACCTGCAAATTTAGGAATCACAAGCAAAAAAGCAGCCAACAATGGGCTGTGATAAGACTCACAGACAAAGAAAAGACAAGAGGAGAAACATAGCCCAGCCCAAAAGAGACAAACAAAAAGAAAGAAAACTGCTCATACAGGAAACAAGGCCGGGCAATACGTGGACGTCAGTTCGACTGTGACTTAATTATTCTCACTCGACTAAGTACTAGTCACACCCACTTTCAATACATGTTCTCGATGGGCTAATTTAATTCTTGCAAAAAGGTTATTGTTTTTGTGTTCTCAAATATGAAGTTACTAAATAAATATGACCCTGATTTTCTTGAACAGAAATATGACCCTCATAAGTGTCACATGTGTGGGTTGAAAGAGGACGGGTGGAACGTTTTTATAATAATGGATTGCCACGTCACCGCATGCATGCACGTGGAATCCTTTTGGGCTTTTAGTTTTTAAAATGTTTTTATCTCTTACATGAAATTTTTGATTGAAAATCTGTTCTCACCATAAAATCCGTCACGATGAGATCTTCGAAACTAGATCTCATATCGATATGCTTCAAGGACTCTTTTTTGGTGAAAGTTGCTATTTCTATTGCACATAAATTGTCATTGTACTTGCGCTGAAGTTCTCATGATATGTTTCAGTATTTTTTCTATGTTCAAAATAAATTTTGACCTAACATAAAAAAAGGAATTAAGAAACTAAACTTGTCATGGGAATTACTCAAATTTTCCATGATCCGTGAAATAATTTTGACATGGTTCATAACTAAAAAAACGGTAGTCAATTACTTTAAAAATACATGGTCAATGACTCAAATTTACCATGAACCATAAAATAAAATTGACATTGTGAATTACTTATTTTGTCATGATACATGCACTAAAATTTGTCATGTTCCCTACAAAAATATTTTCCATGGTCAAAATACTAGAATTACCTTGCTCAAAACACTAAAATTGCCATGATTTGTAAACTAAATTTGTCATAATGAATTAAAAAAATATCATGATCCATGAATTAAATTTTCCCTGGTTAATTACTAAAAATTTCCATGGTCAACTAGTAAAAATTGGCATAAAAAATAGTTGAAATACAGTGGTAGCTTGAAATCTAGAAGAAAAACTAGATGAAACATGACATGACAACTTTAGTGTAAACGCTATGGCAAATTCAATGTAAACACCATGACAAATTTTTGCCCAAAAGAAGGTCATCACAACATATCAATATGAGCTATAACATATCAATATGAGATATAGTTTTAAAGATCTCGTTGAGACTGATTTAATGATGAAGAGGATATTTAATTTGTTTTTTTATTTAAAAGATAAAATATTTTGAAGTCCAAAGATCCAAAAAAATCCGCTGATGTCATTATGTTTGACGTGGCAAGATGGATTGTTATGGAGATGTGTGGATCATGTAGCTTCGTGCCACACGTGTGACACTTATCATTCGTGATATAAATATGTAAATATTCGTATCTTACTGAAATTTAACATGCAATTTTATTTTAAGTCTTTTAAGGGATGGCTCTCTATTGGCATGACAAAATACAATATGGATTGCACACAAAAGGGACACATCATAATGAACTAGAACATATTGTCACTTAAAACAAACTGGAAAACCCTAGAGATGGATGAAAACAATAATTACACGCGATTTTATACAATACTGATCCGCGTGAATCACCTTTGTTATGTGGACATTTTTTGCACGTTTAAGATAGGACTACAATTCAATTATGTGGTCAACCCTATTCTATCCTTGTTGATTTGGATTTTTTATTCTTAGGCATTATTCCTTTGGATGGCTAGGAACCACGCACCTCTACGCTAGTATTAACCGACCCTCGTCCATCTTTGAAAAATATTACTAATCACAAAGTGTTAGGATCTTGGATGGAGTTTTGATCACAAACTGGATATCAAACTATGTAAATAAAAAAACTTTTGTTAGCACATAGGAGGGACAGACGGCCCTTTTCTTTCTTCAATAAAAAGGCACTTGTAACGTACCGGTCACAACCACATGTTTAGGGTCATTATCCTTGACGGGATCTAGACTAGCCCCACATGTCCATATTGATCGTTTTTGCACACTTTGTCTTCAATCGTGTGCACTAGGTTCAACCTATCACCCGATCACCCATTCTGAAATCGCTCAAAGACAAACACATTTAACTTTGAGAATCCTTGTGAATGGGCTTCCGAAAATAGAATTCCTTGCTCATATGAGTACTCTATTGTTTCTATTAAGTCACGATGTCTCATACATCTCCACTCAAACGAACCGATGTCTTTGTCGGCCGACATGAACATTTCCCCTTAGTGCACCGCTATGTGCCACAGTGTCTGCACCCACATGTGCCCATGCCCTATGCCATAACGGGTCACATGCATTATGTGCATGTTTGCGCCATGAATCGACACTTGCCCGTACAATATAGTGTGTGTGTTTGGTGCCCCGGAGACTTCAAGTGGCTTGCTTCACATAGTTTGTGTTGAATATATGAGCAAACTACTATGCAAGTTAATACCAGCAAGTAATAAATAATCCATGACGATAGACACACAGATTAAACTAATCATGCGAACTAGGATAGTAGACGAATAGATGAAGTCTAGAGGAGAGACTAGAAACAAGAATTCTAGAACGATCTCAAGAAGAGGGGACAAAATTCTATATGGTGCAGCGGAGTCGAACCCCGGTGTTGATGTTGTCGCCCATGTCATTCAGGAAGAGGTTGCCGAGACCGGGAAGAAGTCATCGTTGAGGAAATCGTCACTGCCAGCAGTCGCGCGAGTTCGCTCCCCAAAAACTTGATAGCCCCTCTCTCGTACAGGATCACGAGAGGCGGATTTCCGGAGGCCTATTGTCCCTTCTCGCGGTGCACGCCAGAAGGAGGGATGAAGAAGACTCGGATGGCGGCGTAATGATGTGGAACGGTGCGAAACCATATGTTGTGACGACGGCTAGGGTTGGCGCATATCTTGTGTATATATATGCATGATGGGGTAGAGAGACGTGGACTAGATCCATATCAGATTCGATTAAAATCCACGATCCAACATCTCAGATCGTGGCGTGGCTGTTACGGACTCTCCGATCCTGACCGGCAAAAATAAGAGCATAGGTATGAGCTCGGCTAGGCTCACTCCTGCAAGGTGTGGCGTAACAAGGTGAACGAGGAGGAGGAGTGCGCAAGGGCATCTACTCTTCTCACTCTCTCACAAGTGCTAGAAGAGCTCGCCTTCTAAGGAGGAGTAGCTCTCTCCCAACTATCGGTATGAGACTAAACTTTAGTCCCACTCACACCACACAAACAGCGAACACAAATGGGCCATGATAATTCTACATTTTAGTTGGGCTTTGGGCCAAAAGCCTACTAGAAAAATCTAACAACTCCCCCAGAAAGTTTCATTGGCACATCACAAAGTCTCATTGGCACATCTCATCATTTGTTCCAAAACATTGTTTATATACCTGTGTTTGATGGAGACTGCTAAGTAGATTTTCCATTTTGAATTTTATGCTACATTAGATCACAACTTTGATAGTGGACTATGCCTTGACCTACAAGCTTTTCGTGAGACTAGTTTCAGATAAATCCTAGACCGATACTAGGCGACCCCAAGGCTTCCCCGCATGTGAAGCGTATACGTCATACTCCAGGGCCTTTCATGAATTTATTAGAGAACACCCAATTCTCATATACTGTGATGTTTAACAACCAAATTCATATAGGTATGTTCCTTAGAAGATGCTCTGCAGGACAACATCTCTTCTTACCCAAACAAGCCACTTGGAACACATTAAGATGAGTATCAATCTGCCATGCAGATTTTGAGAGCATTGCATCTTCAAGAAATGGGATAGCAAATATAGGGATTCTCTCCTTCCAGCTGCCCAACAGCTTGTCTCCAACTTCTACTTCACGGGATCTCCGATAACATAGTGGGGTTACCACTATGGACAACTCATACTGTGGGTCTCAAACCCATCTCCATCGATGCATTATCTATCACATTACGTGATAAACCCTTTGTGAAGCGATGTGCAAAGTTTTTAGATGTTTGGATATAATCCAACGCAATACTCCGGAGCTCTACTTTTTTCTGACACATTTCAATCTCCTCTTCGCATGCCTTGATGACTTCATATTATCCTTAGAACTGTTTATCTTTGTGATCACGGTTTGATTATCATAGTTCATCGGGATAGCGGGTATTGGTTAGAACTGAAGTAGAACTCACAACATTAGACACAACCACTATTAGATATCCATTTTGAGTCACTATAACCCTCCAGTACCCTTGGGTACCCGGTGTAGTGAATACCATAGCTCGGAGTGCCTTTCAAATAGCGCATAACTCTCTCAAGTGCATGCCAATGATCATCTCCCAGATTTGACACAAACCGGCTTAGTTTGCTCACAACAAATGAGATATCAGGCCTCGTGGCACTCGCCAAATACATAAACAAGTCAATAATATGAGAATACCTCAGTTGATATCTAGCACTCCGACAATTCTTTCGAGCAACATACTAGCATCATATGGAGTTGGAGAAGGCTTGAAGTCGCTATACCTAAAACGACTCAAGACCTTTTCCACATAGTGAGACTTAAGCGGCGTAATGCCACCATTCTCAACTCTCAGCAACTTGATGTTCAGAATTACATTGGCTACTCCTAGATCTTTCATCTCAAAACAATGAGATAAGAAGTCCTTAACATGCTTGATTAAATCAAGGTTTGTTCCAAAGATCAGTATGTCATCATCATACAGACAAAGAATAACTCCTTCGCCCCCACCATGGCGATAGTACACACACTTGTGAGATTCGTTTACAACGAAGCCTATAACAGTTAATGTGCTTTCGAACTTGTCATGCCACTGCTTAGGAGCTTGTCTAAGGCCATATAAGGATTTCAGTAACTTGCACACCTTTCCTTCGTGACCAGATACTACAAAACCATCGGGCTGATCCATATAAATTTCATCATTCAACTCTCCATTGAGGAAAACCATCTTAACGTCCATTTCATGAACGAGAAGACCATGTGATGCAGCTAATGATGGTTGCACCCAAATAGTAGTCAGTCTAGCCACATGTGAGTGAGTATCAAAGAAGTCTTCACCTTCTTTCTAGGTATAACCCTTGGCCACAAGCCGTTCCTTGTACTTTTGAATTGTACCATCAGGTCTAAGCTTTTTTTCTTGAACACCCACTTACATCCCACGGGTTTGCACCGACATGGACGATCAGTGACTTCCCAAGTTCCATTAGCTAAGATGGAGTCCATCTCCGTACAGACAACTTCCTTCGAGTAGTCATCATCGGAAGATGCATAGGCTTCTAGAAGAGTTCTGGGAGTGTCATCCACGAGGTACACAATGAAATCATCACCAAATGACTTTGCAGTCCTTCGTCTTTAACTCCTTACACGAGTTTCATTATCATCCTCCTCGGGATTCTCAACATGTTACATCGCAATGGTGCGTTCAGGAATTACAGAAAATTCCTGAGTAGATAGAGCAGGCATCTCCTGACTTAATGAGTTAGGCACATTCTTCATAGGAAATATGTCCTCAAAGAAAGTCGCATCATTCGACTCTCTAATCGTACCAACATGCATGTCAGGTACCTCCGATTTTTATTATAAAAAATCTATAGCCAATGCTATGAAAAACATAGACGGTAGGAACACAATCCACAGTTTTTGGTCCAAGGTTGCGCTTCTTGGGAATTGGTATATTAACTTTCGCCAAACAAGCACAATTACGTAGATAAGAGTGTTTTATCCTTTTCCTTTCCCATACCTCAAATGAAGTAATGGTTTTATGCTTTGTGGGAACTCGGTTTAGGACATGACGTGCAGTCATTAGCGCCTCCCCCTACCATGCCTTGGAGAGACCCGAAGTATTAACACGGCGATAACCAAATCAGTTAGAGTTCTATTCTTTCTTTTGGCCACCCCATTTGATTGAGCTGAGTAGGGAGGCGTCCTCTCATGCATTATAACATGTTCCACACAAAACGAATCAAACTTATTGGAAAAATACTCTCCACCACGATCAGACCAAAGCCATTTAATTTTCCAATCAAGTTGGTTCTCTGCTTCAGTTTATAGTTTTTGGAGAAGTTTAAAGCCTCATCTTTTAATTTCAGAAGATACACATACCAATATCTAGTGGAGTCATCAATCAACGTCATCAAATATTTCTTTCCATCTTTTGTCAACACACCATTCATATCACAAAGATCATAATGTATAAGTGATAATCCACAAGTGTAGGGGATCGTTTGTATCCTTTTTTGATAAGTAAGATTGTTGAACCCAACGAGGAGCTAAAGGTAGAATAAATATTCCCTCGGGGTCTATCGACCACCGATACAACTCTACACACACTTAACATTTGCTTTACCTTAAAAGATAATAAAACTAGAAGTACTTTGCAAGAAAATAAAGAGCAAGTAAATAAAAGTTTGGGGATGTTTAGTAGAAATCCTTTTGTGTAACGCAAGATAAAGATTGTACATAGGCAATTGAATATAACATGATAGATACTTATGATGTGCCATGAGAGAGAGACATACGCTAACACGCTTTCCGTACTTGGATCATATGCACTTATGATTGGACCTCTAGCAACCATACGCAACTACTAGAAATCATTAAGGTAAACCCAATCATAGCATTAAACATCAAGTCCTCTTTACTCGCATACAAGCACAACTCCCTTACTTGGGTGTAAGTTTCTATCACTCTCGCCACCCACTATAAGCGAATCATGAACGTATTGCAAACCCTCCAGCGTGTATCCTTCACGTGTGCGCATCACAGAAGGCACCTTAAGATAGCACCATGTCAACACGCAACTCATATCAATAACATCATATCACAATTAACCCGTAGGATAAAACGGATCTACTCAAACATCATAGGATAACCACATATCATTGGGAAATAGTATGTAGTGTTGAGCATCATGTTTAAGTAGAAAGTTACAACGGGGAAATAGATGCTACACGCTATATAGAGGGGAAGAGAGTTGGCGTTTACGATGGCAATATTGTTGATATAGATCGCCGTCATGCTCCTTCCCCCGGCGCCACTCTGACGCCACCGTGAGATAGGGGGAGAGAGCCCCCTACTTATTATTGTTCCTTGGACTCCCCCTAGATTGGAGGAGAGTTCCCCCTATGATCCATGGGCTCCATGGTGGCGGAGGGGCAGGAGCCCCTCTGAGATTGGATCTCCCTCTCCGTTCTCTTCTGTTTCGCGTTCCTATTTTCTAGCCCTTCACCATTTCTTAAATTCCTGGAGATCCATAACTCCAATCGGGCTGAACTTATAAGGGTATTATTATCCATAAATTAGCTTTTTTACGCTCGAAGAAGAGCCCCAACCGATTTACGGGGTTCCCACGAGGCACCACCCCGCGCCAAGAGGTATGAGCCACGCCCTGGTACCTAGTGGATGCAATGGGCTTCCGTTTGCATTGATTCCACTTCCTAAAAATCACATATATTCCAAAATAATTCTCCGTAATTTTTTATCTCGTTTGGACTTTGTTTGATGTGGATATTCCGCGAAACAGAAAACATGGAACAAACATGAACTGGCACTGGATCAATATGTTAGTTCAATAAATCATATAATATGTTGCCAAGAATATGTGAAAGTTGTATAATATTGGCATGGATCGATAAAAAATTATAGATATGATGGCGACGTATAAGCATCCCCAAGCTTAATTCCTGATCGTCCTCGAGTAGGTAAATGATAAAAAATATATTTTTATGTGGAATGCTACTTAGCATAATCTTGATCATATATTTAATCATGGCATGAATAATAAGATACAAGTGATTCAAGGCAATAGTCTATTATTTGACAAAAATACATCCATACTCAGGTCTACTAGCAAACAATCATGTCCTTTCAAAATAACAATGCTTGAAGAATGCTATCCCTACAAAATCATATCGCTTGTCATGCTTGGTTTTCGTAGCATAAGGTATAAAACATGAGCACTCATACGTCTCAAACGTATCTATAATTTTTTATGGTTTCACACTGTTATCTTGTCTTCTTTGGTTGTTTTATGTACCTTTTATATATTTTTTGGGACAAACTTATTAATTCAGTGCCAAGTGCCAGTTCCTATTTTTCCGTGTTTTTGACTCTTTTCAGATCTGATTTTGGAACGGAGTCCAAACAGAATAAAAACCCCAAAATGATTTTTCCCAAACGGAAGAAGACCAGGGGGCCTTTGGGTCGAGCCAGGTGGGCTCTAGGGAGCCCACAAGCTCCCACCATGCCACCAGGGGAGAGGCGGAGGTGGGCAAGCTTGTGGCCACCCGGGCCGCCCCCTGACCTAGGTCTTTGGCCTATAAATTCCCAAATATTCCGCAAAAAATCAGGAGAGCCTCAAAAATACTTTCCCGCCGCCGCAAGCTTCCGTTTCCGTGAGATCTCATCTGGAGACCCTTCCCGACACCCTGCTGGAGGGGACTTTGGAGTTGGAGGGCTTCTTCATCATCATCATCGCCCTTCCATTGACTCGTGAGTAGTTCACTTCAGACTTACAGGTCCGTAGTTAGTAGCTAGATGGCTTCTTCTCTCTCTTGGATCTTCAATACAAAGTTCTCCATGATCTTCAGGGAGATCTATTCGATGTAATCTTATTTGGCGGTGTGTTTGTCGAGATCCGATGAATTGTGGACTTGTGATCAGATTATCTATGATATATATTTGAGTCTTTGCTGATTTCTTATATGCATGATTTGATATCCTTGGAAGTCTCTCCGAGTCTTGGGTTTTGTTTGGCCAACTAGATCTGTGATTCTTGCAATGGGAGAAGTGCTTTGTTTTGGGTTCTGCCATGTGGTGACCTTTCCCTGTGACAGTAGGGGCAGCAAGGCACACATCAAGCAGTTGCCATCAAGGGTAAAAAGATGGGGTTTTTATCATTGGTTTGAGATTATCCCTCTACATCATGTCATCTTGCTTAAGGCGTTACTCTTTTCTTATGGACTTAATACACTAGATGCATGCTGGATAGCGGTCGACGTGTGGAGTAATAGTAGTAGATGCAGAAAGTATCGGTCTACTTGTTTCGGACGTGATGCCTATAGAAATAATCATTGCATAGATATCGCCACGACTCTGCACAGTTCTATCAATTGCTCGACAGTAATTTGTTCACCCACCGTCTACTTGCTTTCATGAGAGAAGCCACTAGTAAACACTATGGCCCCCGGGTCTATTCACATCCATCGTTTACAACTCCGCTTTTACTTCGCTTTGTTACTTTGTTGCTTTTAGTTCTCACTTGGCAAACAATCTATAAGGGATTGACAACCCCTTCATAGAGTTGGGTGCAAGCTTTTGTGTTTGTGCAGGATCTTGAGATACTCCTCCGCTCGATTGATACCTTGGTTCTCAAACTGAGGGAAATACTTACCCCCGCTGTGCTACATCATCATCTCCACTTCGAGGGAACACCAACGCAGAAGGATTCCTGGTGTCGTCAACGTACCCATTTCTGGCGCCACTGGAAGGTCTTTTGTGCAGTAGCGTAACGGACATCAAGCACCCCGGTGTCAAATCAGGCAATTGGATCATACTTTTTATCGTGCTTCATCTTTTTATTACTCACTCAATAAATGAGCGTGAAGCATGGATATGGCATAAATGTGAAATAGAATATGGTGGTAGGTTTCAAAGGGGTAAAAGTGAAGGAGAAAGTCTCACATCAACTCAGTGTATCAATGGGCTATGGAGATGCCCATCAATAGATATCAATGCAAGGAGTAGGGATTGCCAGGCAACGATGCACTAGACCCATAAGTGTATGAAAGCTCGATTGAAGCTAAGTGGGTGTGCATCCAACTTGCTTGCTCATGTAGACCTTGGGCATTTGAGGAAGCCCGTCCTTGGAATACACAAGCCAATTTCTATAATGAAAAATTTGTTGGAAATATGCCCTAGAGGCAATAATAAATTAGTTATTATTATATTCCCTTGTTCATGATAATCATTTATTATCCATGCTAGAATTGTATTGATTGGAAACTCAAATACATGTGTGGATACATAAACAACACACTATCCCTAGTGAGCCTGTAATTGACTGGCTCATTGATCAAAGATGGTCAAGGTTTCCTAGCCATAGACATGCGATGTCGTTTGATAACGGGATCACATCATTAGGAGAATGATGTGATGGATAAGACCAAAACTATAAACATATCATATGATCGTGTGAGTTTATTGCTACTGTTTTCTGCAGATCAATGTATCTGTTCCTATGACCATGAGATCATGCAACTCCCAGACACCGGAGGAATACCTTCTGTGTATCAAACGTCGCAACGTAACTGGGTGACTATAAATGTGCTCTACAAGTATCTCCGAAGGTGTGTGTTGGGTTGGCGTGAATCAAGATTAGGATTTTGTCACTCCGTATAACGGAGAGGTATCTCGGGGCCCACTCGGTAATACAACATCACAATAAGACTCACAAGCAATGTGACTAGGGAGTTAGTGACGAGATCTTGTATTACAGAACAAGTAAAGAGACTTGCCGGTAACAAGATTGAACTAGGTATGGGGATACCGACGATCGAATCTCGAGCAAGTAACATACCGAAGGATAAAGGGAACAACATACGGGATTAACTGAATCCTTGACATAGAGGTTCAGCTGATAAGGATCTTCGTAGAATAAGTAGGAGCCAATATGGGCATCCAGGTACCGCTATTGGTTATTAACCGGAGAGTGTCTCACATCATGTCTACATAGTTCTCGAACCCGCATGGTCTCCACACTTAACGTTCGGTGACGCTAGAGTAGTATTGGGATATGTATGTTGGTGACCGAATGTTGTTCAGAGTCCCGGATGAGATCCCGGATGTCACGAGGAGGTCCAGAATGGTCCGAAGGTAAAGATTTATATATGGGAAGTCCTATTTTGGCTACCGGAAAAGTTTCGGGTTTTATCGGTATTGTACCGGGAAGCTTTTGGAAGGTTCCGGAGGGTTCCGAAGGAGTCTGGAAGGGTCCCTCCAGCCCCTAGAACGTGCGTGGGCTGTAAGGGGGCGTCAAATACTTGTTGGGCCAGCCCCCAAGGGTCCATGCAGTTGGGAGGGAAGAGTCCCTAAAGGGGAAGGCACCTCCTAGGTGCCTTGGGGAGGAAGGAAACCTCCCTAGGCCCACGCCCCCTCCTTGGAGGAGGGGCTAGGGCTGCAATCCAGCCCTCCCTCTTTCCCCCTATATATATAGTGAGGAGAGGGAGGGGCTTCACACACCAATTCCCACACCCTGGGGACAGCCCTACCTCTCCCATAACTCTGTTTTCTCCTCAGATCGGTTCCGGCAGCGCTTGGTGAAGCCCTGCTAGCAGCTCCACCATAATCTCCACCATGCCGTCGTGCTGGTTGAGATCCCATCTACTTCTTATTCCTTTCTTGATGGAACAAGAAGAAGGAGGCGTCATCTAGCCGTACGTGTGCTGAACGCGGAGGTGCCGTCCGTTCGGCACTAGATCGGAAAGATCATGATGAGATCACGGGACGGATCGTGATGACATCGCCGGACGGATCGTGATTGGATCGCGAAGACAACCGCGTTATATACGCTTCCGCTTAGCGATCTAGAAGGGTATGTGGATCCGATCTCCCCTCTCATAGATGATCATCACCATGATAGGTCTTTCGTGTGCGTAGGATTTTTTTTGTTTCCCATGCAATGTTCCCAACAAAATTCCCACTAGCATATGGAACTGATAAAATACGAGACTCTCTATATGAAGAACACGGTGCTACTTTGAAGCACAATTGTGGAATTAGCATGCCCCTTCTTTGTTTTCTCTATTTTTTTTCTTTTTTTTTGTTGTTTTTCCTTTTGCTCTTTTTTTTCCGAAGTCTTCCCGACTTGCGGGGGAATCATAGTCTCCATCATCCTTTCCTCACTAGTACAATGCTCTAATAATGAATAATGATTATCATCACACTTCCGTTTACCTACAACTCAATATTACAACTCGATACCTAGAAGAAAGTATGACTCTATATGAATGCCTCTGGCAGTGTACCAGGATGTGCAATGATTTAGCGTAGCACGGACATAAAAAATGGACAAGCCGTGGAAATATCATGCTAGCTATCTTACGATCATGCAAAGCAATATGACAATGAATGCTCAAGTCATCAAAACAGAAGCGGTGGAAGTGACATGGCAATATATCTCAGAATGGCTATGGAAATGCCGTAATAGGTAGGTATGGTGGCTGTTTTGAGGAAGATACAGTAAGGCTTTTGTGTGATAGAGAGTATCATATCATGGGGTTTGGATGCACCTGCGAAGTTTGCACCGACTCTCGATGTGATAAAGCTCAATGCACGGTACGTAGAGGCTAGCAAATTGCAGAAAGGTAAGAGTGCGTATATCCATGGATTCACATTAGTCACTAAGAACTCACATACTTATTGCAAGATTTTATTAGCTCTCTCGAATCAAAGCACTACTCTCATGCCCCTAGGAGAAGGTGGGGAGGAGTTAACCATCATGTGACTCTGATTATAACAACACAAAGGATTTCAATCAAGGATAAATTATGCTCCAACTTCATCGCATAACCAGAGACTATGCATGCATGCTTCGGGAATCACAAACCTTAACATCAATATACTTACTAATGTGCAATCATCAACTAGTACACCCACATATTACTATCTTAATGCTGCAAAACTATTGCAAGGAATCAAAATTATAATACTCACTCATCTACAAGTTTTATGTAGGATTTTATATCTAACCATGTAAATGACCAATTCCTTCTGACTCTCTAAATACGTATAAGTGAAGCATGAAAGTTTAATTATTTCTAAAAAAGACCATGCTCTAATAAATATAAGTGAAGCAGAAGAGCATTCTACAAATAACGGTTTTCTATATGTGGAGAAACATGCAATCCAAACTTCAAATGATATAAGTGAAGCACATGAAGCATTCTATAAAGCCATACTAAAAATATATAAGTGAAGCGCAGTGAGCATTCTATAAAACAACCATGGACTATCTCATACCAGCATGGTGCATAAATAAAAGTGAAAATAACAGACGCTCCAAGATTTACGCATATCACGTGAACGAAACAAAGAGGAAAACATATCGATACTTGTTGAAGAAAGGTGGGATGCCTTATGAGGCATCCCCAAGCTTAGACGCTTAAGTCTCCTTGGATATTTACTTGGGGTACTGTGGGTATCCCCAAGCTTGAACTCTTGCCTCTCCTCCATCTCCTCATACCGAGACCTCCTCGAACTTCGAACACATCATCCACACAAAATTTAACAGAAAACTCATGAGATTAGTTAGTATAATAATGCAAATTACTACCTTAAGTACTGTGAAAACCCACTCATTTTTTGTTTTTGCATTATAGCTACTATAACATAACTTCTCCATGGCTCATACCACCGATACAATCGATAGTTTCTTCAATATGAGCAAAACAGTGCATAGAAAAAGAGAATCTGTAAAAAACAGGACAACCTATAGTAATAAGAACATTGACCATACTTATGTAACATAAACAATTCTGAACCATTAGCAACAAATTCATTCTTAACATAAAGAACTATAGAAAGTTCATATTCACAAGCATAACTCATATTGGTATCTTGGCCACAAGCATAGCAAGCATCAATTTTGTCAAAAAAGGATATTTAAAAAGACTCAACGAGATCATAGTAGTTATCATAGCATTCATCCTTCGGTAAGCATGAAGGGAAATTAAACAATGTATGAGTTGAAGAGTTACTCTCATTAGAATGTGGGCGCGGGTAGCTAATCCGCTCTTCCTCCTTTTATTCTTCACTCTCCTCATTATCTTTTTCATCCAATGAGCTTACAATTTCATCAATTTCTTCTTCCATAGACTCGTGCAAAATATTAGTCTCTTCCTGGACAACAGAGGAGTCCTCAGTATATAGTTTAGCATAAGCATTAGAAGCATAGTTTTCATAGCAATATTTAAGTATGGTAAATTTTTCAGATTTGTAAAGAGTAGCATCATACTTTTAAATCAAAGAAGCAATTTTATAAGCACCCTTAAAAGCAAAAAATTCTTCAGTTTGTTCAAAATAATAATAACTATAAACACCTTTACCATAAGAAGCTAAGATTCCATTATCGCTAAACTCACATTGGTAGATAAGGTGTTTATTAGGGTCTTCAGAACAACAAGTAAAATTATATACTTCACATAAATTCCAAGCATAACAATGCAAATTATTAATATGATGCCATAAAAGTTTCCCTTTTTGATATAAGCGGTGTCAGATATAATAAGCATGCTCATCTAATGATTTTCCCTCAACTAAACTAGTCGGGGTTTCAGCACGAGCACATAGGGATTGAAGATGATTCGAGTAAAAAGCTTTAGCAGTATGATAGAATTTGGTTGGTTGTTCAACCATTGGTTCGGTAGGTACAACTAAATTTTTTGGTATTTTGCATTTACAACCCATAACTAAAGATAGAAAAAAGAACAAAATAAAAACTACTTAGTGATAAAGCAAACAATCACAGACGTGAATATTCATCCCCACGCTATTGCTCCCCGGCAACGGTGCCAAAAAAGGTCTTGATAACTCACAAGTGTAGGGGATCGTTTGTAGCTTTTTTCAAGAAGTAAGAGTGTCGAACCCAACGAGGAGCTAAAGGTAGAATAAATATTCCCTCGAGTTCTATCAACCACCGATACAACTCTACGCACACTTAACAGTTGTTTTACCTAAAACAAGAATAAAACTAGAAGTGCTTTGCAAGAAAATAAAGAGAAAATAAAGAAAAGTTTGGGGCTGTTTAGTAGAAAGCCTTTTGTGTAACCCAAGATAAATATTGTCCATAGGCAATTGAGTATAACATGATAGATACTTATGATGTGCAATGAGGGAGAGGCACACGCTAACGCACTTTCTGTACTTGGATCTTATGCACTTATGATTGGACCTCTAGCAAGCGTATGAAACTATTAGAAATCATTAAGGCAAACCCAACCATAGCATTAAACACCAAGTCCTCTTTACTCCCATACGCGCACAATTCCCTTACTCGGTGTAAGTTTATGTCACTCTTGCCACCCACTATAAGCAAATCATGAACATATTGCAAACCCTCCAGCGTGTATCCTTCACGTGTGTGCATGACGGAAGGCACCCTAGGATAGCACCATATCAACACACAACTCATATAAATAACATCATATCACAATTAACCCGTAGGACAAAACGGATCTACTCAAACATCATAGGATAACCACATATAATTGGGAAATAGTATGTAGTGTTGCACACCATGTTTAAGTAGAGAGTTACATCGCGGAACTAGATGTTACACCACTGCATAGAGTGGGAGAGAGTTGGCGTTGACGGTGGCAAGATTGTTGATGTAGATCGCCGTCACGCTCCTTGCCCCGGGGGCACTTCAACGCCACCGGGAGATAGGGGGAGAGAGCCCCCCTCATTATTCTTCCTCCTTGGCCTCCCCCTAGATGGGAGGAGAGTTCCCCCTCTGGTCCATGTCCTCCATGGCGGCGGAGGGGCAGGAGCCCCTCCGAGATTGGATCTCCCTCTCTGTTCTCTTCTGATTTGCTTTCGTGTTTTCTAGACCTTCACCATTTGTTAAGTTACCGAAGATCCAAAACTCCGATTGTGCTGAAATTTTGAGGGGATTGTTATCCATAAATTAGCTTTCTTGCACTCGAAGAACAACCCCAACTAATTTACGGGGTGGCCACTAGGCACCACCCCACACGAGGGGGTATGGGCGGCACCATGGTACCTAGTGGAGGCCATGGGACTCTATTTGCATTGATTATAGCTCCCAAAAATCACATATATTCCAAAATAATTCTCCGTAAAGTTTTATCACGTTTGGACTTTGTTTGGTACGGATATTCTGCGAAACAAAAAACATGCAACAAACAGGAATTGGCACTTGGCACTAGATCAATATGTTAATCCAATAAATCATATAAAATGTTGCCAAAAATATGTAAAAGTTGTATAATATTGACATGTAACAATAAAAAATTATAGATATGACAGAGACGTGTCAATAAGCTCTAGTGGCGCCAAGTCTCTCGCCTCTGCAGTCTTATGAGACTTGCAAGGTTGCTTAGCTTGCACACACACTTGGCACTTGGAGCTCTTGATAGTAGTGAATTTCGGCATTAAACTCATATTGGCTAGCTGTGTCATGCAACGTTAATATGACAAAGTCGTGAATGCCAAATATTAGACTCATCATTGGCAAACATTATTAATAACTTTAGTGCAAATATCTTACAAAGATAGGCGGAACAAGCCTCCCCACTAATAGCCTGTTCCAACAAATTGTCCATACTTCGAAATTACAAATTTATTGGACTCGAAAACCAACTTAAAACCATCTCAACATAAATGGGAACCGGTGATGAGATTTTTATTTATGGAGGGCACATGATGAACATTCTTCAGGCGCACAATCTTTCACGAAGTAAACTTCACATCAACCGTCCCGACACCTCATACAATGGCATTTGACCCATTCCCCAACAACACTGGGCGAGTTCTTGTGACCCGATAAGAAGAAAACATGCAGGCATCAGCACAAACATGTACATTGGCATCGGTGTCAATTAGACAATCTAGAGAATGACAAACTGAAAGTATGGTAGGAAAAAATACCGTACCCAGAATCCTTCATATCAGTATCACTGATGACAACATTAGCGGACTTGCCACTCTTCTCAAATTCGCGCTCCTCATACTGGTTGTGACTTCTCGGAGCCCAGTGATTTGGATCACCGCAGATATGGCATAGTCCCTTCCCCTTCTTATGGGAATTCTTCTTGAAGTTAGTAGAGTGTGACGGTTTGTTCTTTGCAACAAACTTGCCTTTGCCTTGAGTTTTGTTCTTGTTGTTTAGGGCTTGTTGAGATGGAAGTTCTTCTTCTGTACCATATGGGCACTAGAAGCTCTCTCAACAACTCGAGAATGTGTGCATCTTTCTCTCACCTTCTCTTCAACATCAAGAGATCCAATGAGATCCGAGACAGAAAACTCTTGTCTCTTGTGTTTCAAAGAAGTAGAAAAACTGTTCCACGATGGTGGAAGCTTGGCAATGATGACTCTGGCCACAAACTTATCCGTCAACACACACTTGAAGTACTCAAACTTCTTCGCGAGAGACTGTACCTCATGAGCTTGTTGAACAATAGAGAGCTCATCAGCCATCTTGTTGTCATAGAATTGTCCCATGCCGTACAACTCGCTGCCAGCATCTGAGGCCCCATACTTGGCCTCGAGCGCAACCCACATATTCTTACCGCTATCAAATGACATATACGAATCCACAATGGAATCTTCAAGAACACTTAGAAGGGCACCCTTGAAGAGGGTATCGATCTTCTCAAAAGCTTCCTGTTGTGCAGGATTAAGGTCGCCCTCACGCTTGACCATGGTGGCGTCATAGCAGTACATGGTTTGAAATGAGTAAACTGCTCTCGGGCGTCACCTCTTATATTGCACCCCCTTGAAGGCGGGCGACTGAGATGCGCAACAAAACCACTTCGAGTAAATTGACAATAATCAGGGTTTTGGATTGTTGAATATATGAGCAAATTACTATGAGGTTTAATCCGAGCAAGCAATAAATAATTCATGACGATAGACACAGAGATTAAACCAATCAAGTGAACTATCATAGTAGACAAACAGATGAAGTCTATAACAGAGACTAGAAACAATAATTCTAGAACGATCTGAAGTACAAGGGACATAATTGCATATGTTGCAGCGGGAGTCGAACCGCCGGTGTTGATCTTGTCGCCCATGTTGTTGAGTCAGAGGTTGCCGAGATCGGGGAAGAAGTAGTCGTTGAGGAAATCATCGCTGCCAGCAGTCGCGCGAGTGCGCTCCCCAAAAACACGATCGCCCCTGTCTTGTACAGGATCACAAGAGGAGAGGTTCCGGAGGCCTGCTGTCCCTTCTCGTGGTGCATGCCGAAAGGAGGGACGGAGAAGACTCGGATGGCGTCGCAATGATCTAGAACGGCACGAAACCATATGTTGTGACGGCGGCTAGGGTTGGCAGAGACCTCGCGTATATATATGCGTGATAGGGTGGAGAGACATGGAATGGACCCACCCCGAGTCGGTTACAACCCAGGATCCGACGTCTCAGATCGTGGCGTGTCTATTACGGACTCTGCATACGTATGAGCTCGGTTCGGCTCAATCCCACAACCCGCGATGTGTCATGTCGCGTCGTGTCGAGGCGTGGCGAGGCGAGCGTGGAGGAGGAGTGTGCAAGGGGTTTTCTATTTTCACTCTCTTACAAGTGCTAGAAAAGCTCACCTTATAAGAAGGTGTAGCTCTCTGCCAACTAGCTCTATGGGACTAAACTTTATTCTCACTCACACCACACAAAATAGCCAACTCAAATGGACCATAAGAATTTCAGATTTTAATTGTGCTTTGGACCAAAAGCCTACTAGCAAAATCCAACAGTTTGGTGCCCGTTTTTACTAATTTTGAAAATGATGTCTTAAAGTTTTAGAAAACCTGAAAAATCTACATGTTCGTACGGATGAATTCAGCAAATTTGTAAAGTTAACCAATGAAATTAGCTAACATGTGAGCTATATGGAAAAAACAAATATGTGAAGCTACCATCAAACTTTTGCAAAGAAAAGTAAAACATATTCATATGAACATGTAGATTTTTAGAAATATTTAAAACTTCAAAATGTTTTTTAATAAAAAAAAAATCCTCCGTGCAGCCCGAGCCCTAGAACAGGTTTCTACTAAAAAACGCATCTTCATGCATGTAGGACCACATATCCATATGAATATATACCAAACTTGGCATGTTAAAGGAAGACACTAATATTTGGTTGGTTCATGTGCTTCGAGTCCGAATGAGTAAAGGACGTGAAACATTTGGTGCTCCCGTGGATCGTTGTCCAGAGCTGAGCGAGCAAGCATTTAGGACCCGTTTGGTTTCCAGCCACATTTTGTCAAGCCACAATTTGACAGCCACAGTTTAGTTGGCATATGTTTGGTTTTTGTCATACTTTGATTTAGCACACTTTATTTTTCCTATAGTTCATTTGTCATAGAGTCAAATTTTGGTCAACTTTTGTCAAAGTTTAGCATCGATAAAATTAGTCTCCAACCAAACAGATCCTTAGTACACTCGTCAGTGGGGTGCCAAACTTGCACCGTGACGCTGCAATGTTCGGAGGCGCCGCTCGTCCAGTCCATTAAATATAAGTTTTTATATAGATTCTAATATTGAACTATATATAAAATAAAATAAATAAATTTATATTATAAAATATGTTTATATACATTCTTATGTAGTTTGTATTAAAATCGTTAAAAAAATTATATTTAATATTTAGGAGTGGAAGGAGTAGTGTGGGCGATGGATGTCGGCAGACGATTATTACAACATGCAGCATTAGCTAACTAGCCACTGATCGCATGCAAATTTAGGCCTGATGACCTCTGCTAAGCCTGCTCGGCGGCACGCACGCTGAACACGTACTAGGCGCTAGACGCCAGATTAGTAAAGGCCCTTTGGCAGGGCATCAGCAGAGCAGGCGACTGTGAGAAAGCATGGGCCGTTGTGGTCCTTGCGTGCCATAAAGGCGTACACGGACGACTGCCATTGCCACTGAACACGCATATGCATATTTATCCAGCATCCCGTACGTATCAGGCCTCGTCAGGTAGTTTCGTATTCTCGTTTAATAAACTTTTAAACCGTAGGCTCAGATGCATACATACTTCTCTTACAGCATCTCCAACAGCCACGCGGGCGGTAAACCGCCATTTTAGCGTGTGTGGGATAGAATGACGCGCTCCAGCGGCGGTGGAAAAACCGCGCGCGCGATAACCGCTTGCGCGTGCGTGAAAAGGCGGCAGCTCGCGCGTCATTTTTGCCACGCCGCTTCCCGCGCGCCTATAAAAGCGCAACGCTCTGCCGCTCCCTCGTGCGCCGCCACCGCTCCGCTCTCTCTCTCTCTCCCTCTACCTCTCGCGCCGCCGTTGCTCCAGCGCGCCGCCACCGCTCCAGCGCCCCGCCCCCGACGCGCCACCATGCCGCCGCGCCGTCGTTCTGCGTCGGGCTACCGCAGCGTCCGCGAGCGCCCCAACGGCGGGTTCTACGCCGAGATACGCTCCGGCGATCTCCGGCTTAGCCTCGTCACATACGACACGGCACACGAGGCCGCCCGCGCGTTCGACGCGGCGGCGTGGCGCCTAGGCAGGCTGCGCCGCCAAATGAACTTTCAGGACGTCCACACGCTCCAGCAGGCGTTAGACGTCACCCCGCCGCCTCATGTAAACTCCACACAAGACCGTGCGGAGCAAACTGCGCAGCAGCGCCACCTCCTCGTCGCCCAGGAGGACGAGCGGGTCATGACGGAGTGGCGCCGGCACCACCCGGAGGACGTCGCCTACGAGCAGGGTTATGGGGCAAGGCGCCGCGAGGAGGACACGCGCCGGCGCCGCGAGGAGCGGTTGGACAAGCGTCGGCGGAAGGCATTGGCGAGTGCGCAAGCCGACATCGTCAATGCAGGCGGAGGTCCTTCTTCACTGAAGAAGATGAGCGTTGGTTCGACATCTTGCTGTCAACCTCTGACGACACCAACGACGATGATGATGGTGCAGATGATTGGAGCGATTGGGATTAGTTTTTATGTTTTCGAACTATCTAGCACCGAATTATCTATCTATGTTTTCGAACTACCTATCAAGTTGCAATCTATGTAAAATAACTTTGTATCCTTTTATTTTAATGCAATCTATTTATTAAAAAATGTTGTGCGCGCGCTGCATTTTTGCGTGCCGCTGGAGCGGCGCGCGCGCGCTGCATTATAGCGCGGCTGTTGGAGCCAGCGCCTATCCCCGCGCTAAATCAGCCGAAGCGCACGCTATAAACACATTTTTTGGGCGCGGCGCGAAGCGCGGCTGTTGGAGATGCTCTTAATATCAGCTTAGTTGCTGCCAATGTGGAGGCGGATGGGACGACACGTGCTGCACCATTGTAATCAATACCATCACGGAGCGAAACGAAGCATTGTCGAGGGCGACTCCAAATCGATAACCGAACGGACGGTAACAGTTATCGAACGTGTCCACCAGAGTTCAAGTCCCAGACTTGACGTTGGTGCTTGCATTTTCTTGGATTTATTCCAGATATTTTCCCGTCGACAACGAAGGCGTCAGTGTCGACTTTGTCAATCTCAAGATGATGTGCCGGTTTAGTCTCTCGAAGATGCTCATAGGGGTAGGGTGTGCGTGTGTGTGTTCATAGGGGTGAGTGTACGCTCGTGTATGTGAGCGACTTCGATTGTACTCTGCTAAAAAAAACGAGCCGATCAAGTAAACGATATTTTTATTCCTTTTTTTTACATTTGGGTCGATCGCCCATCCAACATCCGCCCTGTTTTAGATTTTGGTCGATAGTGCGTCAAACGCATCGACCAATTTCATGTCTGCGCATAATTTTTAAAAAAGGCCTGCGGTCATAGATCATGCCAACGACCATGTCTCGTCCTCTTCCTCTTGCCCTTAGTCCTCCAGAAACTCGTGGTCGAGTGGGAAGCTGTTGAGGTCCATGCCGACCTGATCACGCATGAAGGTCGCCTCATCTTGATTAAATGTGGACGGCGTGAACGCTCCTCGTTCGTCCTGGCTTTGTGTCTCGTCGGCATTGTGGCCAGCGGCCGACGCATCACCCTCGAAGATCAAGTTCTGCATGTAGTCCTCGTCGCCGCGGATGGCATTCCATCGAACAGGTTGCGTGCGCCCGGCAGGACGTCTGCTGGCATCTGTCGCGCGCGTTTCCTCGCGCCTCCAAATGACGAGCCAGACCACCGGTGTGGCGTTGAGGTCGATGGGCGAGGGCGCGGGCGTGGAAGACACCACCACGCTCACCTCGGGCGAGCACTCCCTGAAGAGGCAGGAGGCCTGCGGGTAAACGTGGAAGCCGCGCATCGGGGTGCAAGCCGACGCGCAGGGTGAGTCGGGCAACACCATCCGAGGGAGCGCGGATGAGCCGGTGCTGGACGTGGCCACGACGGCGTTGACGAGGTCGTGCTGGCTAGGGTTTAAGCCTAGCATATAGAGCGCCTCCCTCGTTGCCGCCGCAACGCGGGCGTTGGTGACCTCCTGCTGCACGGCGGCGGCGACGACGGTCGCCGCATGGATTCATCCCTTGCGTCCGTCGAGTGCCCGCGGCAGTTCCTCTTGGCTGACTCCCTTGCGCGCTGTTCGGGCGCCAGCATCTTCTTCGGCTTGGGCGCGGCGACGGTCTTGCGGGGGGGGGGGGGGGAGGCTTGCCTTTTCCGAAGGGGGCGATCTGTTGGGGAATGTTGCATGGGAAACTAAATTTTCCTATACACACGTAATACCTATCCATGGTGATGATCATCCACGAGAGGGAAGAGTGAATCTACATACCCTTGTAGATCGTTAAGCGGAAGCGTATATAATGCGGTTGATGTATTGGAACATCTTTGTGATCCAAATCACAGCACGTCCCGCGATCTCATCAAGATCCGTCCTGCGATCCCATTGATGTCAGCTGTGCTTCCATGGCAACGGCGCCAGGAATAGTCGTGTCGACGGCACCAGGAATCCTTCTGCTATGGCTACGCCTTAAGGGACTTCCTAGGCAAATATGCAAAGGATTTCCCCCGTGGCCTTGGAGCCTTGCGTTGGTGTTCCCTCGAAGCGGAAAGGGTGATGTAGCACAGCGGTGGTAAGTATTTCCCTCAGTTTGAGAACCAAGGTATCGATCCAGTGGAGGAGTATCACAAGATCCTGCACAAACACAAAAAGCTTGCTCCCAACGCTATGAAGGGGTTGTCAATCCTTATAGATTGTTCGCCAAGTGAGAACTGAAAGCAACAAAGTAACAAAGAAAAGTAAAAGCGAAAGTGGAAACGATAGATGTGAATAGACCCTCGGGCCGTAGTGTTTACTAGTGGCTTCTCTCATGAAAGCAAGTAGACGGTGGGTGAACAAATTACTGTCGAGCAATTGATAGAACCGCGCAAAGTCGTGACGTCATCTATGGCAATGATTATATCTATAGGCATCACGTCCAAAACAAGTAGACCGATACTATCTGCATCTACTACTATTACTCCACACGTCGACCGCTATCCAGCATGCATCTAGTGTTCTATGTCCAAAAGAACAGAGTAACGCCTTAAGCAAGATGAGATGATGTAGATGGACAATCTCATATCAACGACATAGCCCATCTTGTTATCCTTGATGGCAACTACTTAATGTGTGCCTTGCTGCCCATACTGTCACTGGGAAAGGTCACCACATGGTAAGAACCCAAAACCAAGCACTTCTCCCATTGCAAGAATCATAGATCTAGTTGGCCAAACAAAACCCAAGACTCGGAGAGACTTACAAGGATATCAAATCATGCATATAATAAATCAGCAAAGACTGAAATATATATCATAGATAATCTGATCACAAATCTACAATTCATCGGATCTCGACAAACACACCGCCAAAGAAGATTACATCGGATAGAGCTCCATTAAGATCATGGAGAACTTTGTATTGAAGATCCAAGAGAGAGAAGAAGCCATATAGCTACTAACTACGGACCCGTAGGTCTGAAGTGAACTACTCACGAGTCATTGGAGGTGTGATGATGATGAAGAAGCCCTCCAACTCCAAAGTCCCCTCCGGTAGGGCGTCGGGAAGGGTCTCGAGATGAGATCTCACGGAAACGGAAGCTTGCGGCGGCGGAAAAGTATTTTCTTGGATCCCCTGATTTTTTGTTGTATTTTAGGGAATATATAGGCCAAAGATCTAGGTGAGGGGGCGCTCAGGGAGGCCACAAGCCCTACCACCGCCGCCTCCCCTGGTGGCGGAGTGGGGGCTTGTGGGCTCCCTGGAGCCCTCCTGGCTTGGCCCACAGGCCCCCTGATCTTCTTCTGTTCGGGAAAAAAATCATTTCGGGGATTTTATTCCGTTTGGACTCCGTTCCAAAATCAGATCTGAAAAGAGCCAAAAACACACAAAAAACAGGAACTGGCACTTGGCACTGAATTAATAAGTTAGTCCCAAAAAAGATATAAAAGGTACATAAAACATCCAAAGATGACAAGATAACAGCGTGAAACCATCAAAAATTATAGATACGTTTGAGACGTATCAAACATCCCCAAGTAGGGAAGTGATAAAGAATGAATTTTTGATGCTTTCATGCTACCTAGCATAGATGTCCTTTGTAACTCCTCTTATGTGACGTGAATGTTCACGTCCATTAGATTAAAAAAATAGTTTGCTATTCACGTGGATACAATAATAATTCAAGCAAACTAGCAAGGCAATCATGAACTTTCAAAATAACAAGGGCAAAAGAAAGTTATCCCTACAAAAGCATATAGTCTGGTTATGCTCTATCATCATCGGTAGTGTACCGTAACGATCATCCCCAAGACTAATCATAACGGTTTTGCTTGGCACAAACGCAAAAAGAAACAAAAAAACACAATCATAACAGAATTATGAAAGTGTGGAAAACAAAAAACATAAAGAAAAATGATAGATTCGTTGGGTTGCCTCCCAACAAGCGCTTTTGTTTAACGCCCTTAGCTAGGCAAAAAGTGATGGAATCACGTATAGTCATCTTTGGTGCTCAAACCATAAGTAGTGTGAACATTTATCATCTTATGATCTTCATCATTATTGGATGACTCCCCACTAGCTTTAAGAACAAAAACAGACTTGACGGTCTTTTTGAGAGTAAGATTTGGAGTATTTTGCACAATGGCAAAAGCGGAACCCAAGTTGGTTATGACATCTTCTAATTTGCCAATTCTAGAAGAATCATTAACTATAATTTCCTTCTCCTTTAAATTTTTCAAATTTTTCCCCCTTTGGATCCGTACTGAGTAATTTGATTGTGGATCTTTCTATCCAAACCCTCAATAACTTCAAGTGTGGCAATTTTGCTGCGGCTACGCCTTAAGGGACTTCCTAGGCAAGTATGCTAAGGATTTCCCCCGTGGCCTTGGAGCCTTGCGTTGGTGTTCCCTCGAAGCGGAAAGGGTGATGTAGCGTAGCGGTGGTAAGTATTTCCCTCAGTTTGAGAACCAAGGTATCAATCCAGTGGAGGAGTATCTCAAGATCCTTCACAAACACAAAAGCTTGCTCCCAACGCTATGAAGGGGTTGTCAATCCCTTATAGATTGTTTGCCAAGTGAGAACTGAAAGCAACAAAGTAACAAAGCAAAGTAAAAGCGGAGGTGTAAACGATGGATGTGAATAGACCCGGGGCCCGTAGTGTTTACTAGTGGCTTCTCTCATGAAAGCAAGTAGACCGTGGGTGAACAAATTACTGTCAAGCAATTGATAGAACCGCGCAAAGTCGTGACAATATATATGCAATGATTATATCTATAGGCATCACGTCCAAAACAAGTAGACCGATACTTTCTGCATCTACTACTATTACTCCACACGTTGACCGCTATCCAACATGCATCTAGTGTATTAAGTCCATAAGAACAAAGTAACGCTTTAAGCAAGATGACATGATGTAGAGGGATAATCTCAAACCAATGATAAAACCCCCATCTTTTTACCCTTGATGGCAACTACTTGATGTGTGCCTTGCTGCCCCTACTATCACTAGGAAAGGTCACCACATGGTAGAACCCAAAACCAAGCACTTCTCCCATTGCAAGAATCATAGATCTAGTTGGCCAAACAAAACCCAAGACTCGGAGAGACTTACAAGGATATCAAATCATGCATATAAGAAATCAACAAAGACTCAAATATAATTCATAAATTATCTGATCACAAATCCACAATTCATTGGATCTCGACAAACACACCGCCAAAGAAGATTACATCGGATAGATCTCCATGAAGATCATGGAGAACTTTGTATTGAAGATCCAAGAGAGAGAAGAAGCCATCTAGCTACTAACTACGAACCCGTAGGTCTGAATTGAACTACTCACGAGTCATTGGAGGGGCAATGATGATGATGAAGAAGCCCTCCAACTCCAAAGTCCCCTCCGTCAGGGTGCCTGGAAGGGTCTCCAGATGAGTTCTCACGGAAACGGAATCTTGCGGCGGCGGAAAAGTATTTTCGAGGCTCCCCTGATTTTTTTCTGAATATTTGGGAATATATAGGCCAATGATCTAGGTCAGGGGGCGGCCAGGGAGGCCACAAGCCCTGACACCGCCGCCTCCCCCTGGTGGCGGAGTGGGAGCTTGTGGGCTCCCTGGGGCCCAACTGGCTTGGCCCAGAGGCCCCCTGATCTTCTTCCATTCGGGAAAAAATCATTTCGGGATTTTTATTCCGTTTGGACTCCGTTCCAAAATCAGATCTGAAAAGAGTCAAAAACACACGAAAAAACAGGATCTGGCACTTGGCACTGAATTAATAAGTTAGTCCCAAAAAAGATATAAAAGGTACATAAAACATCCAAAGAAGACAAGATAGCAACATGAAACCATAAAAAATTATAGATACGTTTGAGACGTATCAATCTCCATGAAGATCATGGAGAACTTTGTATTGAAGATCCAAGAGAGAGAAGAAGCCTTCTAGCTACTAACTACGAACCCGTAGGTCTGAAGTGAACTACTCACGAGTCATTGGAGGGGTGATGATGATGATGAAGAAGCCGTCCAACTCCAAAGTCCCCTCCGGCAGGGCGCCGGGAAGGGTCTCCAGATGAGATCTCGTGGAAACGGAAGCTTGCAGCGGTGGAAAAGTATTTTCGTGGATCCCCTGATTTTTTGCTGTATTTTAGGGAATATATAGGCCAAAGATCTAGGTCAGGGGGCGCTCAGGGAGGCCACAAGCCCTGCCACCGCCGCCTCCCCTGGTGGCGGAGTGGGGGCTTGTGGGCTCCCTGGAGCCCTCCTCACTTGGCCCACAGCCCCCCTTATCTTCTTTCGTTCGGGAAAAAATCATTTCGGGGATTTTATTCCGTTTGGACTCCGTTCCAAAATCAGATCTGAAAAGAGCCAAAAACACAGAAAAAAAGGAACTGGCACTTGGCACCGAATTAATAAGTTAGTCCCAAAAAAGATATAAAAGGTACATAAAACATCCAAAGATGACAAGATAACAGCGTGAAACCATCAAAAATTATAGATACGTTTGAGACGTATCACCCATCACGATCCATCCCGATCTAGTGCGGAACGGACGACACCTCCGCGTTCGGAACACGTACAACTCGATAACGATCCCCGCCTTCTTGATCCAGCAAGAGGGATAGAGAGTTAGATGAGTTCTCCAGCACGCGTCATGGTGGTGGTGATGGTGAACTAATCCAGCAGGGTTTCGCCTAAGCACCGTTGAACTAGACTAGAGGAGAAACATATTTAGAGAGAAGTAGAGGGAGCACGTGGCAATTAGGGTCAGCCCTCACCTCTAAAACCTCTAGATATATAGGAGGGAGAGGAGGGAAGGCTGCCTAGGCCCCTCCTCCTAGGAGAGGTTCGGTCGAGCCAACAAGGGAGGAATCCTGCTCCGACAAGGGAGGTGGAATCCTATTAGGACTCCTTCCTAATTTAGAAACCCTTTTCACCTTTTGTCTTTTTGTCTTATTCTTCAACTCCAGCTGCATGGGCCCTTCGGGGAGGTTTTGTCCAGCCCACTAGGGTCTGGTCTACCTCCTCTCACAGTCCATTAAGCCTTTGGGTCACCACACCCCTCCCGGCACTCCTGGTACACTATCGATGAGTCCGAAACTTTTCCGGTGACCAGAACAGGACTTCCTATATATCAATCTTTACCTCTTGACCATTTTGGAGCTCCTCATGATGTCTAGGATCTCATCCGGGACTCCGAACAACCTTCGGTCACCAACACCTATAACTCAACTATAGTGAAACATCACCGAACCTTAAGTGTGCAGACCCTACGGGTTCGAGAACTATGCAGACATGACCCGAAACACTCCCCGATCAATAAACAATAGGTGGACCTAGATTTCCGTATTGGATCCTTCATATTCTATGAAGATCTCTCTCGGTTGAATCTCTATGTCAAGGATTCATTTAATCCCGTATGCTATTCCCTTTGTCCTTCAGTATGTTACTTGCCTGACATTCGATCGTCGGTATCTCCATACGTAGTTCAATCTCGTTACTGGCAAGTCTCTTTACTCGTTCCATAATACAAGATCCCGTGAATAACTTCTTAGTTACATTGCTTGCAAGGTTTATTGTGATGTTGTATTACTGAGTGGGCCCCGAGATACCTCTCTGTCACACGGAGTGACAAATCCGAACCTTGATCCATGCCAACCCAACAGACACCTTTGGAGATACCTGGAGAGCACATTTATTGTCACCCAGTATCCTTACGACGTTTGATACACACAAGGTATTCCTCCCGTGTCCGGGAGTTGCATGATCTCATGGTCATAGGAACAGATACATTGACATGCAGAAAACATTAGCAATAAACTATCACGATCATATGCTATGTTTATAGTTTGGGTCTTGTCCATCCCATCATTCTCCTAATGATGTGATCCCGTTATCAAGTCACAACTCTTGTCTATGGCCAGGAAACCTTGACCATGTTTGATCAACGAGCTAGTAAACTAGAGGCTCACTAGGGACAATGTGTTGTCTATGTATCCACACATGTATTTGAGTTTCCAATGAATACAATTATAGCATGGGTAATAAACGACTATCATGAATAAGGAAATATAATAATAACCAATTTATTATTGCCTCTAGGGCATATTTCCAACATTCTCCTACTTGCACTAGAGTCAATAATCTAGTTCACATCACTATGTGATTGTAATGAATCTAACACCCATACAGTTCTGGGCTTGATCATGTCTTGCTTGTGAGATTAGTTTTAGTCAACGGGTCTAAACCTTTCAGATCCGTGTGTGCTTTACAAATCTCTATGTCATCCTATAGATGATGCTACCATGCGCCATTTGGAACTATTCCAAATGACCACTCCACTATACGAATCCGGTTTACTACTCACAGTTATTCCGATTAGTGTCAAAGCTTGCATCGGCGTACCTCTTTACGACGAACTCTTCAATCACCTCCACAATCGAGAAAATTCCTTAGTCTACTAATTACTAAGGATAACTTTGACCGTTGTTCAGCGATTCAATCTTGGATCACTCTTTGTACCCCTTGACAGACTCATAGCAAGGTACACATCAGGTGCGATACACAACATGGCATACTTGAGAGCCTACGACTAAGGCATAGGGGACGACCTTCGTCCTTTCTCTATCTTCTGCCGTGGTCGGGATTTGAGTCTTACTCGCTATAGGCCATGAAACTGGCCCAAAAAAACAACAATGAGTTTTTGCGATGTCTCGATAGCCGATCACACGGTATATTGGTGCATCAAAAATGGACCCGGGACCCAGAACAATAAGTTATAGCCCAAGAAACTGGCCCGAAACGATAAAAATAACGAGTTTTTGTGACATCTGTATAGCCATGCACAGGGTTCATGGAGCATCAAAAATCGACCTAGGACCCCAAAACGGCAAAACAACGAGTTTTTGCGATGTCTCGATAGTCGTGCATAGGATTCATGGAGCATCAAAAGTCGACCGGGACCCCAAAACAGTGCGCTATAGCCCACGAAACTGGCCCGGAACGACAAATACATTGAGTTATTGCGATGTCTCAATGGCTGTGCACAGGGTTCATAGAGCATTAAAAATTGACTCGAGACCCCAAAATAGTGAGCCATAGCCCTCGAAACTAGCGAGAAACAACAAAAACAACGAGTTTCTGTGATGTCTCAATAGCCGTGCATAGGGTTCATGGACCATCAAAAATCGACCCGAGAGCCCAAAGGAGTGCGCTATAGCCGATGAAACTCGCGAGAAACGACAAAAACATCGAGTTGTTGTGACGTCTCGATAGTCGTGTACATGGTTCATGAAGTATCATAAATCTACCCGGGACCCCAAAACAGTGCGCTATAGCCCACGAAACGGGCCTAAAACGACAAAAGCACAGAGTTTTTGTGATGTCTTGATAGTCGTGCATAGGGTTCATGGACCACCAAAAATCGACTTAAGACCCCAGAAGAGTGCGCTATAGCACATGAAACTCGCGAGAAATGTCAAAAACAACGAGTTGTTGTGACGACTCGATGGTCATGTACATGGTTCACGAAGTATCAAAAATCGACCAGGGACCCCAAAACAGTTCGCTATAGCCCACGAAACATGGTTCATGAAGTATTAAAAATCGACCCGAAACCCCAAAATAGTTTGTTATAGCCCACGAAACTCGCCCGAAACGAGAAAAACAACGAGTTTTTCGGACATCTCGGTAGCCATGCGCAGGGTTCACGGAGCATCAAAAATCAACTCGGGACCCCAAGACAGTGCGCTATCGCCCATGAAAGTGGCCCAAAACGACAAAACACAGTGTTTTTGTGATGTCTCGGTAGTCGTGCACAAGGTTCATGGACCATCAAAAATCGACTTGAGATCCCAAAAGAGTGCGTTATAGCCGATGAAACTCGCGAGAAATGTAAAAAACAACCCGGTTCGATAGTCGTGTACATGGTTCATGAAGTATCAAAAATTGACCCGGGACCCCAAAACATTGATCTATAGCCCACGAATAGGGCCCGAAATGACAAAAAACAACGATTTTTTGCGACGTCTCTATAGCAGCGCACAAGGTTCATGGAGCATCAAAAATCGACCCGGGACCCCAAAACACCCACGAAACTGGCCCTAAATGAGAAAAACAAGTTTTTGGGACATCTCGGTAGCCGTGCACAGGGTTCATGGAGCATCAGAAATCAACCTGGGACCCCAAGAGAGTGCGCTATCGCGCATGAAAGTGGCCCGAAATGACGAAAGCACACAGTTTTTGCGATGTCTCGATAGCCATGCACAGGGTTCATGGACCACCAAAAATCGACCCGAGACCCCAAAGGAGTGCACTATAGCCGATGAAACTAGCGAGAAACGACAAAAACAACGAGTTGTTGTGACGTCTCGACAGTTTCTATGACTTCTTGGTAGTCGTGCACACGGTTGATGGTGCATCAAAAATCGATCCGGGACCCCAAAACAGTGTGATATAGCCGAGGAAACTTGCCCTATATGACAAAAATGAGTTTTTGGGACATCTCGATAGCCGTGCATACGGTTCAAGGAGCATCAAAAGTAAACCCGGGACCCGAAGACAGTGCGCTATCGCCCATGAAAGTGACCCAAAAGGACAAAAGCACAGAGTTTTTGCGATGCCTCGACAGCCGTGCACAGGGTTCATGGACCATCAAAAATCGACCCGGGACGCCAAGACAGTGGGTCATAGCTATCACCCACAAAACTGACTCGAAAAGACAAAAACAACAAGTTTTTGCGATGTATCGATAGACGATCACACGGTTCATGGCCCATCAAAAAATGGACCCGGGACCCGAGAACATTGGTTATAGCCTATGAAATGGCCCGAAACGACAAAAATAGTTAGTTTTTTGCGGCGTGTGGGTAGCCATGCACAAGGTTCATGCAGCATAAAACATCAACTCGGGACCCCAAAACAGTGCACTACAGCCCACGAAACTAGCCCAAAACGGCAAAACAACGAGTTTTTGCGATGTCTCGATAGTCGTGCATAGGGTTCATGGAGCATCAAAAATCGAAACGAGACCCCAAAACAGTGCGCTATAGCCCACAAAACGGGCTCGGAACGACAAAAACAATGAGTTATTACGATGTCTCGATAGCCGTGCACAGGGTTCATGGAGCATCAAAAATCGACTCGGGACCCCAAAACAGTGCGCTATAGCCCTCGAAACTAGCCCGAAACAACAAAACCAACAAGTTTTTCTTACGTCTCAATAGCCGTGCACAAGGTTCATGGAGCATCAAAAATCGATCGGGACCCTGATACGTCCATTTTGCATCATGTTTTCATGTTGATATTTCTCGCTTCTTGGGCTATTATTTCACTTCACGGTACAATACTTATGCCTTTTCTCTCTTATTTTGCATGGTTTACATGAAGAGTGAGAATGCCGGCAGCTGGAATTCTGGCCTGAAAGTGGAGCAAGTTTGAGATACCTATTCTGCGCAACTCCAAACGTCGTAAAAATCAACGAGGATGTTCTTCCGGATTTATAAAAAATACTAGGCCGAAGAAGCGCCAGAGGGGCGCCGGGAGGTGGCCACAAGCCTGCTAGGCGCGGCCAACCCCTGGTCGCGCCTAGGGGGCTTGTGGGCAGCCTGCTGGCCCACTGCCCCCCTCTTCTGCTATATGAAGGGTTTCATCCGGAAATAAATCAGGGAGGACCTTTTTTGTTGATTCGCCGCCGCCACGAGGCAGAACTTGAGCAGAACCAATCTAGAGCTCCGGCAGGACGATCGTGCCGGGGAAACTTCCCTCCCGGAGGGGGAAATCGTCGCTATCGTCATCACCAACACTCCTCTCATCGGAGGGGACTCGTCACCATCAACATCTTTATCAGCACCATCTCATCTCCAAACCCTAGTTCATCTCTTGTAACCAATCTCCGTCTCGCGACTTCGATTGGTACTTGTAAGGTTGCTAGTAGTGTTGATTACTCTTTGTAGTTGATGCTAGTTGGATTATTTGGTGGAAGAGTTTATGTTCAGATCCTTGATGCTACTCATTACCTCTCTGGTCATGAATATGATTATGCTTTGTGAGTAGTTACTTTTGTTCCTGAGGACATGGGATAAGTCATGCTGATACTAGTCATGTGAATTTGGTATTCGTTCTTTATTTTGATGTGGTGTATGTTGTTTTTCCTCTAGTGGTGTTATGTGAACGTGGACTACATAACACTTCACCATTATTTGGGCCTAGAGGAAGGCATTGGGAAGTAGTAAGTAGATGATGGGTTGCTAGAGTGACAGAAGCTTAAACCCTAGTTTATGCGTTGCTTCGCAAGGGGCTGATTTGGATCCACTAGTTTAATGCTATGGTTAGACTTTGTCTTATTCTTCTTTCGTAGTTGTGGATGCTTACGAGAGGGGTTAATCATAAGTGGGATGATTGTCCAAGTAAGGGCAGTACCCAAGCGCTGGTCCACCCACATATCAAACTATCAAAGTAACGAACGTGAATCATATGAACATGATGAAACTAGCATGACAGAAATTCCCGTGTGTCCTTGGGAGCGTTTTTCCTCCTATAAGACTTTGTCCAAGCTTGTCCCTTGCTACAAAAGGGATTGGGCCACTTTGCTGCACCGTTGCTACTTTTGTTACTTGTTGCTCGCTACGAATCATCTCACCACACAATCACTTGTTACCGATAATTTCAGTGCTTGCAGATATTTCCTTGCTGAAAACCACTTGTCAGACCCTTCTGCTCCTCATGGGGTTCGACACTCTTACTTATAGAAAGGACTACGATAGATCCCCTACGCTTGTGGGTCATCAAGGCTCTTTTCTGGTGCCGTTTTCGGGGAGTGAAGCGCCTTTGGTAAGTGGAACTTGGTAAGGAAACATTCATATAGTGTGCTGAAATTTATTGTCACTTGTCACTATGGATACTAATCCTTTGAGGGGCTTGTTAGGGGTATCTTCACCTCGAACGGAAGAACAGATAGTTGCTCCTCAACCTGCTGCACCTACTGAAAATATTTGCTTTGAATTTCCTTCGGGGATGCTTGAGAAACTGCTGGCTAATCCTTTTACAGGAGATGGAACATCACATCCAAACTTGCATCTAATATCTATAGATGAAGTTTGTGGTTTATTTAAGCTTGCAGGTTTGCCTAAGGATGAGATCAAGAAGAAGGTCTTTCGTTTATCTTTGAAGGATAAGGCATTGACATGGTATAGGCTATGTGATGATACTCGATCATGGGACTAAAATCGGTTGAAATTGGAATTTCATCAAATGTTTTATCCTATGCATTTAGTACATCGTGATCAGAGTTATATTTATAATTTTTGGCCTCGTGACAGAGAAAGCATCGCTCAAGCTTGCGGGAGGCTTAAATCAATGTTATATTCTTGCCCCAACCATGAGCTCTCGAGAGAAATTATCATTCAAAACTTCTATGCTCGGCTTTCTCATGATGATCGCACCTTGCTTGACACTTCTTGTACCGGTTCTTTTATGAAGAGAGATATTGACTTCAAATGGAATTTATTGGAGAGAATTAAACGTAACTCTGAAGATTGGGAGCTTGAAGAAGGTAAGGAGTCAGGTATGAATTTCAAGGTTGATTGTGTTAAATCCTTTGTTGAAACAAATACTTTTTTGTGACTTTAGCGCTAAGTATGGACTTGACTCCGAGATAGTAGGTTCATTGTGTGAATCATTTGCTGCTCATATTGATCTCCCCAAAGAGAAGTGGTTTAAATATCATCCTCCTTTACAATTCAATGTAGTTAAACCCAATCCAGTTGAAGAGAAATCCATTGCCGATAATGATCCTGTTGTTCGCAGTGCTTAAATTGAGAAACCATCTTTCCCTGTTAGGATAAAGGATCATTCTAAAGCTTCAACTTTGATACGTAGAGGCTACATTAGAACACCTACACCCCCTGAGCAAATTAGAGTTGAACCTAGCATTGATATTATCAAAGATCTTCTGTCCGATGATGTTGAGGGACATAATATTCACTTCTATGAAGATGCTGCTAGAATTGCTAAACCTCATGCTAGAGACAAACATAGGCGTGTTGTTGGCACACCTGTTGTATCTGTTAAGATAGGAGATCATTGTTATCATGGTTTATGTGACGTGGGTGCTAGTGTTAGTGCAATAACTCGATCCTTATTTGATGAAATCAAAGATGAGATTGCACCTGTTGAGATAGAACCCATTGATGTCACTATTCAGCTTGCCAATAGAGATACTATCTGCCCTGTGGGAATTGTTAGGGATGTTGAAGTATTGTGTGGAAAAACGAAGTATCCTGCTGATTTCCTCGTTCTTGCTACCGCACAAGATAGCTTCGGTCCCATCATATTTGGTAGACCTTCTCTCAGTACTGTCAATGCTCATATTGATTGTGAGAAGCAAACTGTCACTATTGGCTTTGAAGGTGTGTCACACGAGTTCAATTTCTCTATGTTTGGTAGACAACCTCATGAAAAGGAGTTGCCTAGTAGGGATGAAACTATTGCCTTAGCTTCTATTGCCGTACCTCCTACTCATCCCTTAGAGCAATACTTGCTTGAGCATGAAAATGATATGCATATGGATGAAAGGGATGAGATAGATAGAGTTTTCTTAGAACAATATCCTATCCTTAAGAATAAATTGCCTGTTGAACTGCTTGGGGATCCACCCCCACCAAAGGGTGATCTCGTGTTCGAGCTTAAACAGTTGCCTGATACTCTTAAGTATGCTTATCTTGATGAAAAATAGATATATCCTGTTATTATTAGTGCTAGCCTCTCACAGCATGAAGAAAAGAAGTTATTAAAAACTCTGAGGAAGCACCGTGTTGCTATTGGATATACTCTTGATGATCTTAAGGGCATTAGTCCCACTCTATGCCAGCACAAGATTAAAACTGATCCTGATTTCAAGCCAGTTGCTGATCATCAAAGGAGATTAAACTAAGATGAAATAAGTAGTAACAAAAGAAATACTAAAGCTCCTGGAAGCGGGTATTATCTATCCTGTTGCTCATAGTGATTGGGTCAGTCCGGTGCATTGCGTCCCTAAAAAGGGAGGCATTACCGTTGTCCCTAATGATAAGGATGAATTGACCCCACAGAGGATTATTACTTGCTATAGGATGGTGATCGATTTTAGGAAATTTAATAAGGCCACTAGGAAAGATCATTACCCTTTGCCTTTTAATGACGAAATGCTAGAAAGACTGTCTAAACACACACACTTCTGCTTTCTAGACGGTTATTCTGGTTTCTCCCAAATACCAGTTGCACAATCTGACCAGGAGAAAACCACTTTCACTTGCCCTTTCGGTACCTTTGCTTATAGACGTATGCCTTTTGGCTTATGTAACGCACCTGCCACCTTTCAAAGATGTATGATGGCTATATTCTCTGACTTCTGTGAAAAGATTGTTGAGGTTTTCATGGATGACTTCTTCGTTTACGGGTCTTCTTTTGACGATTGCCTCAGCAACCTTGATCGAGTCTTGCAGAGATGTAAAGATACCAACCTTGTCTTGAATTGGGAAAAGTGCCACTTTATTGTTAATGAAGGCATCGTCTTAGGACATAAATTTTTTGAAAGAGGTATTGAAGTCGATAAGGCTAAGGTTGATGCAATCGAGAAAATGCCATACCCCACAGATATCAAAGGTATAAGAAGTTTCCTTGGTCATGCTGGTTTCTATAGAAGGTTCATTAAAGACTTCTCTAAGATTTCTAGGCCTCTTACCAATCTCTTGCAAAAGGATATTCCTTTTGTCTTTGACGATGATTGTGAGGAAGCCTTCGAAATACTTAAGAGGGCTTTGAGAACTACACCTATTGTTCAACCACCTGATTGGAACTTACCTTTAGAAATCATGTGTGATGCTAGTGATTATGCTGTTGGTGCTATCCTAGGGAAAAGAGTTGATAAGAAGTTGAATGTTATTCACTATGCTAGTAAAACTCTAGACAGTGCCCAAAGAAACTATGCTACTACGGAAAAGGAGTTTTTAGCAGTCGTGTTTGCATGTGAAAAGTTCAGGTCTTACATAGTTGATTCCAAAGTCACTATTCACACAGATCACACTGCTATTAAGTACCACATGGAGAAGAAGGACGCTAAACCTAGACTTATCAGATGGGTTCTCTTGCTACAAGAGTTTGATTTGCACGTTGTCGACACGAAGGGTGCTCATAACCTAGTAGCAGATAACTTGTCTAGGTTGGAGAACGTTCGTGATGACCCACAACCTATTGATGATAGCTTTCCCGATGAGCAACTGAATGTCATCAATGCTTCACGTAGTGCACCGTGGTATGCTGATTATGCAAACTATATCGTTGCCAAATATATACCACCTAGTTTCACATACCAGCAAAAGAAGAAATTCTTCTTTGACTTGAGACATTACTTTTGGGATGATCCTCACCTTTATAAGGAAGGAGTAGATGGTGTTATTAGACGTTGTGTACCTGAACATGAACAGGGACATATCCTACAGAAGTGCCACTCCGAGGCCTACGGAGGACACCATGCGGGAGATAGAACTGTACACAAGGTATTGCAATCAGGTTTCTATTGGCCCACTCTCTTCAAGGATGCCCGTAGGTTTGTCTTGTCTTGTGACGAATGTCAAAGAGTAGGTAATATCGGTAAACGTCGGGAAATGCTTATGAACTATTCACTTGTCATTGAACCATTTGATGTTTGGGTCTTTGATTATATGGGACCTTTTCCAAAATCCAACGGGTATACTCACATCTTAGTTGCTGTTGATTACATCACTAAGTGGGTAGAAGCTATCCCCACTAGTAGTGCTGATCACAACACTTCTATCAGGATGCAAGAAGTTATTTTCCCTAGATTTGGAGTCTCTAGATATCTAATGACCGACGGTGGTTCACACTTCATTCATGATGCTTTCCATAAAATGCTTGCTAAGTACGATGTCAACCATAGAATTGCGTCTCCCTATCACCCTCAGTCCAGTGGTCAAGTAGAGCTAAGCAATAGAGAGATTAAACTAATTCTGCAAAATACTGTCAACAGGTCTAGAAAGAATTGGTCTAAGAAGCTCGATGATGCACTGTGGGCTTATAGAACTGCCTATAAGAATCCCATGGGCATGCCTCCGTACAAAATGGTGTACGGTAAATCATGTCATTTACCTCTTGAGCTAGAGCATAAAGCTTATTGGGCAATCAAAGAGCTCAACTTTGATTTCAAACTTGCCGGTGAGAAGAGGTTATTTGACATTAGCTCGCTTGATGAATGGAGAACTCAGGCATATGAGAATGCCAAGTTGTTCAAAGAGAAGGTTAAGATGTGGCATGATAAGAGGATACAAAAGCGTGAGTTCAATGTAGGTGATTATGGCTTGCTATATAACTCTCGTTTAAGATTCTTTGCAGGCAAGCTTCTCTCTAAATGGGAAGGTCCCTATGTTGTTGAGGAAGTATATCATTCCGATGCTATCAAGATCAACAACACAGAAGGTAATTGTCCGAGAGTTGTAAATGGGCAGAGAATCAAGCATTATATCTCACGTACTACCATAAATGTTGAAAGCAATATCATCAATACCATAACTCCGAAAGAATACCTAAGGGACATTTATCAGCCCGTTTCAAACTCCGAAAACGAAGAGGTATGTGATTCGGTAAGAAAACAGAGTCCAAAACTTTTCCAGTAGGAAATTTTCTCTGTTTTGGAATATTTGAAAAAAAAACAAAAATTGGAAGTAGTCCGGAAAGTGCGCGAGGAGGCGACAAGCTTGCCAGGCGCGGGCCCACCCCCTGGCCGCGCCTGGGGGGCTTGTGGCCGCCTCGTGTGCCTCCCGGACTCCATTTTCGTGCAGAGTACTCCTTCTGGTCTGGAAAAAAATCAATATATATATTCTCCCGTGAGGTCTGACCCCTCTATCATGCAGATTTCCTCTGTTTTTCGTTTCGAGCTTGTTTTCTGCCGCAGATTTAGAGCAAGATGTTATCCCAGGAATCTGTGGGGGAGAACAATCTCCCTCGAGCCTATGAAGAAGTAAATGTTGATCGGAAAAAAATGAAGGCCAAGGAGAGGCTACCTAAAGAAACCAAGGGCAAAACTAAGGAGAAGAATTAGGCGTGGGATGAAGCACAATCGGCGTTCAACAAGGAAGAAGTTGAAGAAGTGGATTTCCTCCAACCCTACCACCACCTGTTGTCTCCAACCTTGATTGCACTCTTGAGGTTTTGTGAAACAACTCGTGCTCGCAATACTTATCTCACTCGTGAAGTTGTTTGCTGGAAAAACATATCACATATCTCCAAGGTATAAATCAAAGATTGATGGCCCTCTTGGAATCAAAGTACAAAGCAACTCCATCACCATCACCTCCAAAGGAAGACAACTGAGCATGGGTATGGGCAATCCCCTTGGCTTTTGCCAAGCTTGGGGGAGTTGCCCCGGTATCGTATGACCATCACATCTTTTGCCTTTACCTTTGTTTTAGTTTTCCTTTTCAGTTTTCTCTTTCTCTAGTAGAATAAAAGTCTTAGTGTTTAGTCTTGAGTTTTGCTTTATGTCACCCCCGATGTATTCGAGCTCGTGAGCCATATAATAAAGAGTGTCTTAGTTGAAGGGCTTTGCCTCTTGCCATGATCAAAAGAGTGAGAAAAGAACAAAAGCATGAAAGATCATGTAATGATCTTATGGTAAGTGATGGATTCACATATAAAAAAGGGATGATGATTGAAACTTGTTGAGGGTAGACAAACGTAGACCTTGGTCAGTGTTGCAATTAATAGGAAGTGATAAAGAAGGAGAGGTTCACATATAAATATATCATCTTTGACACCATCTATGATTGTGAATACTCACTAAACTATTGCATGCCTAGAAGTAGATGTTGGACAAGGAAGACAACATAATGAATTGTGTTTGCTTGGTTTCGAACAATGTTATATGATTAGGGATCCCTTAGCATGTGATGATTGCTTCCACCTCATATTAGCCAAAACTCCCGCACCAAGTAGAGATACTACTTGTGCATCCACAAACCTTCAACCCAGTTTTGCCATGAGAGTCCACCATACCTACCTATGGATTGAATAAGATCCCTCAAGTAAGTTGTCATCGCTGCAAGAAATAAAAATTGCTCTCTAATATGTATGATCTATTAGTGTGTGAAAAATAAGTTTTGTACGAACCTGTGATGAGGAAGACATAAAAGTGATAGACTGCATAATAAAGTTCTTTATCACAGGAGGCAATATAAAGTGACGTTCCTCCGCACTAAGAGGACACGCATCCAAACCTCAAAAGCGCATGACAACCTCTGCTTCCCTCTACGAAGGGCCTATCTTGTACCTTTACTTTTTGCCCCTGAAAGAGTCATGGTGATCTTCACCAATTCCTTGTTTCGCCTTTATCTTGGCTAACGTCATATGGTTGGGAAAGATCTATATTCATATGTCAACTTGGAAATAAGTATTCATGAATTATTATTGTTGACAGTACCCTTGAGGTAAGCAGTTGGGCGGCAAAACTATAAGCCCCTATCTTTCTCTGTGTTCAACTGAAACTTTGATATCATGAGTACCACGTGAGTTGTAGCAATTGTAGAGAACGAAAGGATGACTGAGTATGTGGATTTGCTTTACAAGCTATTATTTGACTCTTTCTGATGTTGTGATAAATTGCAATTGCTTCATTGACTAAAGGCTATCGGTTGCTACTTCTTGGTAAGGTTCTTGATCCGTGCTTTACTTTGTGAAGGAATTATCACTTTAGCATGAGAGATTATATGTTGGTATTGCTGTTCTGATCATGATCATGATGCACGCATGTTCGTATCTTGTTTTGTCGACACCTCTCTCCCTAAACATGTGGACATATTTATTGAGCTCGGCTTTCGCTTGAGGACAAGCGAGGTCTAAGCTTGGGGGAGTTGATACGTCCATTTTGCATCATGTTTTCATGTTGGTATTTATCGCTTCTTGGGCTATTATTTCACTTCACGGTACAATACTTATGCCTTTTCTCTCTTATTTTGCAAGGTTTACATGAAGAGGGAGAATGCCGACAGCTGGAATTCTGGCCTGAAAGTGGAGCAAGTTTGAGATACCTATTTTTCGCAACTCCAAACGCCGTAAAAATCAACGAGGATTTTTTTCTGGATTTATAAAAAATACTGGGCCGAAGAAGCGCCAGAGGGGCGACAACAGGTGGCCACAAGCCTGCTAGGCGCGACCACCCCCCTGGCTGCGCCTAGGGGGCTTGTGGGCAGCCTGCTGGCCCACTGGCCCCCCTCTTCTGTTATATGAAGGGTTTCATCCGAAAAAAAATCAGGGAGGACCTTTTTCGTTGATTCGCCGCCGCCACAAGGCGGAACTTGAGCAGAACCAATCTAGAGCTCCGGCAGGACGATCCTGCCGGGGAAACTTCCCTCCCGGAGGGGGAAATCATCGCCATCGTCATCACCAACACTCCTCTCATCGAAGGGGACTCGTCACCATCAACATCTTCATCAGCACCATGTCATCTCCAAACCCTAGTTCATCTCTTGTAACCAATCTCCGTCTCACGACTCCGATTGGTACTTGTAAGGTTGTTACTAGTGTTGATTACTCTTTGTAGTTGATGCTAGTTGGATTATTTGGTGGAAGAGTTTATGTTCAGATCCTTGATGCTACTCATGACCTCTCTGGTCATGAATATGATTATGCTTTGTGAGTAGTTACTTTTGTTCCTGAGGACATGGGATAAGTCATGTTGATAGTAGTCATGTGAATTTGGTATCCGTTCGATATTTTGATATGTTGTATGTTGTTTTTCCTCTATTGGTGTTATGTGAACGTCGACTACATAACACTTCACCATTATTTGGACCTAGAGTAAGGCATTGGGAAGTAGTAAGTAGATGATGGGTTGCTAAAGTAACAAAAGCTTAAACCCTAGTTTATGCGTTGCTTCGTAAGGGGCTGATTTGGATCCACTAGTTTAATGCTATGGTTAGACTTTGTCTTAATTCTTCTTTCGTAGTTGCGGATGCTTGCGAGAGGGGTTAATCATAAGTGGGATGCTTGTCCAAGTAAGGGCAGCATTGGTCCACCCACATATCAAACTATCAAACTAACGAACGCGAATCATATGAACATGATGAAAACTGACATGACAGAAATTCCCGTGTGTCCTCGGGAGCGTTTTTCCTCCTATAAGACTTTGTCCAGGCTTGTTCCTTGCTACAAAAGGGATTGGGCCACTTTGCTGCACCGTTGCTACTTTTTTTACTTGTTGCTTGCTATGAATCATCTCACCACACAATCACTTGTTACCGATAATTTCAGTGCTTGCAGATATTTCCTTGCTGAAAACCACTTGTCAGATCCTTCTGCTCCTCGTCGGGTTCGACACTCTTACATATCGAAAGGACTACGATAGATCCCCTACACTTGTGGGTCATCAGACCCCAAAAGGACTGCGCTATAGCCCTTGAAACTAGCCCAAAATGACAAAATCAACGAGTTTTTGCAACTTCTCGATAGCCCTGCACATGGTTCATGGAGTATCAACAAACGACACAAGACCCCAAAACAGTGTGTTGTAGCCCACGAAACTAGTCCGAAACAAGAAAAACAACGAGTTTCTATGACGTCTCGATAGTCGTGCACAGGGTTCTTGGAGCATCAAAAATCGACCTCGGACCCCAAAACAGTGTGATATATCCCACAAAACTGGCCCGTATAGACAAAAATGAGTTTTTTGGACAACTCGGTAGCCGTGCACAGGGTTCACGGAGCATCAAAAATTAATCGGGACCCACGATAGTGCGGCATCGCCCACGAAAGTGGCCCAAAACGACATAAGCACACAGTTTTGCGATGCCTCGATAGTCGTGCACAGGGTTCATGGACCATCAAAAATCGACCCGAGACCCAAAACGTGTGCGCTATAGCCCATGAAACTGGCAAGAAACGACAAAAACTACGAGTTTTTATGATGTCTCGATAGTCGTGTACATGGTTCATGAAGTATCAAAAATCGATCCGGGACCCCAAAACAGTACGCTATAGCCAACGAAACGGTCCCAAAATGACAAAAACAACGAGTTTTTGTGACGACTCTATAGCCGTGCACAAGGTTCATGGAGCATCAAAAATCGACCCGGGACCCCAAAACAGTGTGATATAAACCACGAAACAGGCTCGAAATGACAAAAATGAGTTTTTGGGACATCTCGGTAGCCATGCACACGATTCAAGGAGCATCAAAAATCAACCCGAAACCCCAAGACAGTGCGGTATCGCCCACGAAAGTGGCCCAAAACGACAAAAGCAGACAGGTTTTGCGATGTATCGATAGCCATGCACATAGTTCATGGACCATCAAAAATCGACCCGAGACCCCAAAAGAGTGCGCTATAGCCAACGAAATTGGCGAGAAACGACAAAACAACGAGTTTTTGTGACGTCTCGATAGTTGTGTACATGGTTCATGAAGTATCAAAAATCGACCCGGGACCCCAAAATAATGCACTATAGCCCACGAAACGGGTCCGAAATAACAAAAACAACAAGTTTTTGCGACGTCTCTATAACTGTGCACACGATTCAAGGAGCATAAAAAGTCGACCCGGGACCCCAAAACAGTGTGCTATAGCCCATGAAACTAGCCCGAAATGACAAAAACAACGAGTTTCTATGACGTCTCGATAGTCATGCACAAGGTTCATGGAGCATGAAAAATCGACCCGAGACCCCAAAACAATGTGATATATCCCACGAAACTGGCCCGAAATGACAAAAATGAGTTTTTGGCACATCTCAGTAGCCACACGGTTCAAGGAGCATCAAAAATCAACCCGGGACCCCAAGACACTGCGCTATCGCCCACGAAAGTGACCCAAAACGACAAAAGCACAAAGTTTTTGCGATGCCTCGATAGCCGTGCACAGGGTTCATGGAGCATCAAATATTGACCTGGGACCCCAAAGCAGTGCGCTATAGTCCACAAAACTGGCCCGAAAAGACAAAAACAATGAGATTTTGCGATGTCTCTATAGGCGTGCATAGGGTTCAAGGAGTATCAAAAATCGACCCGGGACCCCAAAACAATGCGCTATATCCCATGAAACAACCCCGAAACAACAAAAACAACGAGTTTCTATGACACCTTGATAATCGTGCACAAGGTTCATGGAGCATCAAAAATCGCCCGGTACCCCAAAACAATGCGCAGCCCATGAAAGTGGCGAAAAATAACAAAAACAACTAGTTTTTGTGACGTCTCGATAGGTGTGTACATGGTTCATGAAGTCTCCAAAATCGACCCAGGACCCCAAAACAGTGCGTGGCCACGAAACTGGCCCGAAAAGACAAAAACAAAGAGTTTTTGCGATGTCTCGAATGCCGTTCACACGGTTCATGGCGCTTCAAAAATGGACTCGGGACCGAGAACAGTGCGTTATAGCCCACAAAACTGGCACGAAACGACAAAAGCAACAAGTTTTTGCGACGTATGGATAGCCATGCACAGGGTTCACGGTACATCAAAAATTGACCCGGGAACCCAAAACCGAGCACTATAGCCCCACGAAACTAGCCGAAACGGCAACACAACGAATTTTTGCGATGTCTCGATAGAGCATAGGGTTCATGGAGCATCAAAAATAGACTCAGGACCCCAAAACAGTGTGCTATAGCTTACGGAACGGGCCTGGAACGAAAAAAACAATGAGTTATTGCGATGTCTCGATAGTCGTGCACATGGTTCATGGAGCATCAAAAATCGACACGGGAAACCAAAACAAAGCGCTATAGCCCTCAAAACTAGACCAAACCGACAAAAACAATGAGTTTCTATGACGTCTCAATAGTTGTGCACAAGGTTCGCGGACCATCAAAAATCGACATCACACCCCAAAAGAGTTTGCATGACCGACCCATGAAAGTTGCGAGAAACTGCAAAAACAACGAGTTTTTGTGGCGTCTCGATAGTAGTGTACATGGTTCATGAAGTATCAAAAATTGACCCGGGACACCAAAACAATGCGCTATAGCCCATGAAACTAGCCCGAAACAACAAAAACAACGAGTTTTTGCGACGTCTCGATAGTCGTGCACAGTGTTCATGGCGCATCAAAGATCGACCCGGTATGCCAAAACTGTGTGATATAGCCCATGAAACTGGCCATAGCCCATGAATCTGGCCCGAAATGACAAAAATGAGTTTTTGGGACATCTCGGTAACCGTGCACACGGTTCATGGAGCATCAAAAATCGATCAGGGACACCAAGACAATGCACTATCACCCACGAAAGTGGCCCAAAACGACAAAAGCACAGAGTGTTTGCCATGCCTCGACAGCGAGGCACAGGGTTCATGGAGCATAAAAAATCGACCCGGGACCCCAAAACAGTGTGTTATGGGCCACGAAACTGGCCCGAAAAGACAAAAAATGTGTTCTTTGTCATGCTCGAGTCAAGGAAGACAGGGATCACTTATTCTTCACCTGCCTCTTCAGTACCAGGGTCTGGAATTACCTGCAGGTCACATGGCAGGGTCCATCCATGTGGAGTGCTACTGTTGCTGCTAAAAGGGACTTCCATAACCCCTTCTTTGCTGAGGTGGTCTTCACTCCATGTTGGAACATCTGGACTATCAGAAATGCAAAGGTCTTCAACCAGGAGCAGCCAAAGTTTAGAAAATGGAGATCTGGCTTCATTCATGACATTTCCATGTTAGCTCATAGAATTAAGGCTAGTTTCAGGGATGATCTCCTTAAATGGATTTCCTTTTTGCCTCCTTGAGGTTTGTAGTCTTTGCTACTCTTCCCCTTTGTACATTCTAATTTCCTCTTGTACATACTGCTCTCATATATGGGAATAAAGGAAAAAAAGGCTGTGGGGGGTTTTCCCTACAGTAGTCGGTCAAAAAAAAAGACAAAAAACAAAGAGTTCTAGCCCACGAACCCGGTTTGCGATGTCTCCATATCCGATCACATGGTTCATGGCGCATCAAAAATGGACCCGGGACCGAGAACAATGTGTTCTAGCCCACGAAACTGGCCCGAAACGACAAAAACAAGGAGTTTCTGCGACGTATGAATATACATGCACACGGTACATGGTACATAAAAAATTGACCCGGGAACCAAAAACAATGCACTATAGCCCACGAAATTGGCCCGAAACGGCAAAACAATGAGTTTTTGCGATGTCTTGATAGTCGTGCATAGGGTTTATGGAGCATAAAAAATCGACTCGGGACACCAAAAGGGTGCGCTATAGCCCATGAAACGGGCCCGGAACGACAAAAACAATGAGTTATTGCGATGTCTCGATAGTCGTGCACAGGGTTCATGGAGCATCAAAAATCGACTCGGGAACCCAAAACAGTGCGCTATTGCCCATAAAAGTGGCCCGAAACGATAAAAACAATGAGTTTCTATGACGTCTCAATAGTCGTGAATAGGGTTCATGGACCATAAAAAATCGGCATAACACCCCAAAAGAGTTTGCACGGCTGACCCATGAAACTCGCGAGAAACGACAAAAACAACGAGTTTTTGTGGCATCTCGATAGCCGTGTACATGGTTCATGAAGTATAAAAAATCAACCCGGGACCCCAAAACACTGCGCTATAGCCCATGAAGCTGGCCCGAAACGACAAAAACAACAAGTTTTTGCAACGTCTCGATAGTCGTGCATAGTGTTCATGGATCATCAAAGATCGACTCGGGACCCAAAATTGGGTGATATAGCCCACCAAACTTGACCAGAATACAAAAACGAGTTTTTGGGTCATCTCGGTAGCCGTGCACAGGGTTGATGGAGCATCAAAAAATCGACCCGGGGCCCCAAAATAGTGTGCGCCCACGGAACTCGCCAAAAACGATAAAAACAACGAGTTTTTGCGATGCCTCGATAGCCGTGTATAGGGTTCATGGAGAATCAAAAATTGACACGGGACCCCAAAACAGTGCGATATAGCCGACGAAACGGGCCCGAAATTACAAAAACAATGAGTGTTTACGACGTCTCTCTTGTCGTGCATAGGGTTCATAGAGCCTAAAAAATCGACCCCGGGCCCCAAAATAGTTTGTTATAACCCACGCAACTAGCAAGAAACGACATAAGCAACGTGTTTTGGCGAAGTATCGATAATCGTGCACAGGGTTCATGGAGTATCAAAAATCGACCCGGGACCCCAAAACAATGCACTATAGCCCACGAAACTGGCCCGAAAAGACAAAAACAACGAGTTTCTATGACGTCTCGATAGCTGTGCACAGGTTTCATGGAGCATAAAAAACCCACCCGGGACCCCAAAATAGTGCGCTCCCACGAGACTGGCCCGGAAAGACAAAAACAATGATTTTTTGCGACGTCTCGATAGCCATGCATAGTGTTGGGGATATTACCTGTGGGTAACCCGCCCTTAATGGGCCGGGTCACCAAAGGGGCGACTCACCTTTGATTATGCGTCCAGTGGCCCAGGAGTCGTAGGGCGGTTCAAAAGGCCATGTGGATGCTGGAACGTCAAGGAAGCTCCTGGTCGTGGGTAATACGACGACTTAGAGATAAGGAAAACTACCAAGAGTAGGATGGCAGGACTTTGTAAACCCTACGGCCTTGACCTGTATATAAAGGCGAGTCCCAGGGAAAGGTCAGGCGAGTTAGAGAGAATCGAGAGCTAGGTCAGGCGAGTTACGCCCTCTTTGTAATCAAAACCACCATCAATCTACACAAAGCATGACGTAGGCTTTTACCTCCTCCCGAGGGGCCGACCCTGGGTAAATCTGAGTCTCGCTTTCGCTCACCCCCTTTGAGTCGCCACCAAGGTGCGATGGATCCAACTTTAAGTCCTTTCACGAGGACATCTGCCGTGACAAAACCACGACAATTGGCACCCACCATGGGGCCTGCGCACGGTGGAGTTGAGTTCTCAAAGGGAGCCCTATCAGGGTTAGAAAGCTATGCGGTCGGCATCATGACTAAGAGCCGCCGCGGGAAGTACTACATTGACAACTCCCTATGGGACTCGGAGGCCAACTCCGTCGAATCTGGCTACCGAGTCCCCTTCGGCAAGATCAACATCTTCATCGGCATGATCGGGACGCCTGTTCCTGAGCCGGACAGCTCCACCGACATCGTCGAGCCGGCCAGGTACGTCCACCCCGTTACACGGAAGATCAAGAGCCGCCCGGTTTTCATCGGCTTTACCTAGGGAGGCGATGCGCAAGACGAACAAGCGGGCGAGGAGATCACCCTGTCAATTCCGACGACGAGTCATCCATTGGAGAGACGGCGTCGATCCACCCTCTTGAGGAAAGACAGCTCGGGCGGCTCTCACCGGCGATGGATCCCGAAGTCCTCGAGAGATCTCGGCAGCAAATCGCCATCTACATGGCGGGGTCAGCACAGCCTCCTTAGAATCCTACTCGCAACAACGAGACCGGAGGAACGTCCAAGCCTCCAGCACAAACCATAACAGAACTAGCAGCGGAGATAGCCAACCTTATGGCAACCTCGGTTACATCTGAAAATCAGGAGTCGGTCAATGCCGAGCTAGCCAAACTGCGGGAGGCAATGGCCAAAGCACAACGCGACATGGAAGCAGAAGCCGCCAGGATCGAGACACAGTGAGCTGCGGTCGCCGCAGAGACCGATCGGCTGAACACCGAAGGCTGGCGGCTCGGGATACTGCAGCGCGCGTCTGACGCCGTCCATCAAAGGAGGCACGGTGGGCGCATCCCGGCCAACTTACACCCAACCCGCCTATTTGACACTCCGCGCGCCCCCGGGGCGGGTCTTGATCGGCCTCTGCAAGCCGCCCTGAGGGGAGGAACGATTCCACTACCCAATCCGTCGCCGGTCCAGCCCATGGACGCCCATGCGACTCGATTCCAGACACCACGGGGTCACTTCTCAAACCCCGTCGACAACGTGTTGGCTGCAACCCGCCACCTGAAGTCCCTTCCGATTTCCGGAAACACCCCGGCCGAGATAAAAGGTAGAAACGCCATTGAGATGCTGAAAACGGCCGTGGTTCAACACGCGCAGTATTCCCATAGCCTTGATCGGCTCCACTCTACGCCTCAGGCGAGTCACACCAGAAGTCGCCACGAGGATTTCCCCGCAGTAACCAGCGGACCGCAGCGGCTCCCCCAACACGATCTGCTTGGGATGCCCGACACACGAGCCCAGGATATTGTGGATGCAACACGGGCCGCGCGACACATGGAGCCAATGGTCGTGGCGAGTCAAGCCTAGCCGGCCTACATACCACCGTCGCCCACGCCCCTGGATGGTGGGGGCAAACACATTGCAATGTCATGTCTCATGCCGGCTTTGCGCAACGAGCGCATGCCAAAGGACTTCAAAGGGCCCAGGAAGGTTCCCAACTACTCGCCGGATCTCGAGCCCGGGTCATGGATCGAGAGCTATGAACTCGCGATGGATATGCTGGAGGTTAGCGAGGCGGTCTGCGCGAAGTACTTCACCATGATGCTCGAAGGGACGACACGCAGTTGGTTGAAAAACCTACCAGCCAACTCCATCAACATTTTGGCGGAACTGAAGGAATGCTTCATCAAGAAGTTCAGAGGGACCTGCAAGCGCCCGATGACTATCGTCGACTTACAGAAGTGCATTCAGTGGCCGGATGATTCGGCCCACCACTGGACCCGACGAGTCGCGGAAGTCATTCATTCGTCGGAAGGTATTTCGGCGGCTCAGGCGGTGTTGATCTTGGAGAAAAATTGCCATTACGAGCCTCTGGTGCTGAAACTAGGGAGACTTAAGCGGAAGGTACATGACATGGGCGAGCTGATGGACGCCCTTACCAGATACGCTGAGTTGGATGACACCAAGGATCCTGGAGAGGGCGACGACAAGATTGGAGTTGCCCGCTAGGCCGAGTTACAAAAAGGCCAATCCCAGTTTCAGAACCGGGGCAATAACCACCATGGCGGGCATGGCAAGAAGCGGCAACAGGAAGGTCCTACGGAATTTGTTGCTAATACTAATACTGGCAACACAAACCCGCGTCAAAAGAAACGGGGCTTCAGTGGGAAGAAACCGCGTAACTACCATGAAATGCTTAAAGGCCCGTGCCGCAGCACGCCACGGCTAATGGACCGACGACTCACTCATGGGAGGATTGCTATGTGATGCAAGAGTTCCGGGCCGAGGCGCTCAAAAGGAGTCAAGGCGGCGAGCAGGGCCAGCGGCAGGAGCAACCCAGCGGTTCCGGGTCGCGGGAGGTCACATTCGGGGGTTTCCCCAACCAAGGACCACATGGCAGGTCGCAGCATAATGCCAGTCAATACCAAGTTCATAACCAGCGGTACCACCCACCGAGAATATTCCAACAACCCCACCGCAAGGAGACCCCCAGTGGCAGGAGGACCGGGGCAGGTTCCAAAATAACCCCAAAAAGTTGAACAGCGGGCAATACCACGTGTTCACCACCAACACCTGTAAACGGGATCATAAGGTAAAGCAAAGAACTTTCGTAGCTGAGCCGGCGCTCCCTCGGTACCTTCACTGGTCAGAGCTGTTGGGGAACATCGCATGGGAAACAAAAAATTTCCTACGCGCACGAAGACCTATCATGGTGATGTCCATCTAGGAGAGGGGATTTCTAATCTACGTACCCTTGTAGATCGCACAACAGGAAGCATTAAGAAACGCGGTTGATGTAGTGGAACATCCTCACATGCCTCGATCCGCCCCAGGAACCGTCCCACGAACCGTCCCGCGATCCGTTCCACGATCCGCTCCGATCTAGTGCCGAACGGACGGCACCTCCGCGTTCACCACACGTACAGCTCGACGATGATCTCGGCCTTCTTGATCTAGCAAGAGAGACGGAGAGTTAGATGAGTTCTCCAGCAGCATGACGGTGCTCCGGAGGTTGGTGATGATCTATCTCAGCAGGGCTTCGCCCGAGCTCCGCAGAAATACGATCTAGAGGAAAAACCGTGGAGGTATGTGGTCGGGCTACCGTGGTAAAGTTGTCTCAAATCAGCCCTAATACCTCAGTATATATAGGAGGGAGGGGGAGGAGCTTGCCTTGAGGCTCAAGAGATCCCCAACGGGTCGGCCGAAGCAAGGGGGGGAGTCCTCCCCTTCCAATCCTAGTCCAACTAGGATTGGAAGGTGGAGGCCTTCTCCACTTTCCCACTTCCCCCTTTTTTTTCTTTTTCTCTTTGATTTCTTTATCTCCTGCGCAAGGGCCCTCTTGGGCTTGCCCACCAGCTCACCAAGGGCTGGAGTGCCCCCACAAAACTTTTGGGCTTCTTCCCCGGTGGGCTGGCCCCTCCCGGTAGAACTCCGGAACCCATTCGTCATTCCCGGTACATTCCCGGTAATGCCCGAAAACCTTCCGGTAACCAAATGAGACAAACCTATATATCAATCTTCATCTCCGGACCATTCCGAAAACCCTCGTGACGTCCGTGATCCAATCTGGGACTCCGAACAACATTCGGTAACCAACCATATAACTCAAATACGCATAAAACATCACCGAACCTTAAGTGTGCAGACCCTGCGGGTTCGAGAACTATGTAGACATGACCCGAGTGACTCCTCGGTCAATATCCAATACCGGGACCTGGATGCCCATATTGGATCCTACATATTTTCAGAAGATCTTATCGGTTGAACCTCAGTGTCAAGGATTCATACAATCCCGTATGTCATTCCGTTTGTCCTTCGGTATGTTACTTGCTCGAGATTCAATCGTCGGTATCCGCATACCTATTTCAATCTCGTTTACCGGCAAGTCTCTTTACTCGTTCCATAATACAAGATCCCATGACTTACACTAAGTCACATTGCTTGCAAGGCTTGTGTGTGATGTTGTATTACCGAGTGGGCCCCGAGATACCTCTCCGTCACACTGAGTGACAAATCCCAGTCTTGATCCATACTAACTTAACGGACACCTTCGGCGATACCTGTAGAGCATCTTTATAGTCATCCAGTTACGTTGTGACGTTTGATACACACAAGGTATTCCTCCGGTGCCAGTGAGTTATATGATCTCATGGTCATAGGAATAAATACTTGACACGCAGAAAACAGTAGCAACAAAATGACACGATCAACATGCTACATTCATTAGTTTCTGTCTAGTCCATGACATGATTCACTCAATGATGTGATCCAGTTATCAAGCAACAACTCCTTGTACATAGTCAGAAGACCTTGACTATCCTTGATCAACTGGCTAGCCAACTAGAGGCTTGCTAGGGACAGTGTTTTGTCTATGTATCCACACATGTATCTAAGTCTTCATTCAACACAATTATAGCATGGATAATAAACGATTATCTTGAACAAGGAAATATAATAATAACTAATTTATTATTGCCTGTAGGGCATATTTCCAAAAGTCTCCCACTTGCACTAGAGTCAATAATCTAGTTCACATCACCATGTGATTTCAACGAATCCAACACCCATATAGTTCTGGGGTCTGATCACGTCTTGCTCGTGAGAGAGGTTTTAGTCAACGGTTCTGAAGCTTTCAGATCCGTGTGTTCTTTACAAATATTTATGTCATCTTATAGATGCTGCTACTACGTGCTATTCGGAAATACTCCAAATATCTACTCTACTATACGAATCCGTTTCACTACTCATAGTTATTCGGATTAGTATCAAAGCTTGCATCGACGTAACCCTTTACGATGAACTCTTTAACCACCTCCAAAATCGAGAAAAATTCCTTAGTCCATTAGTTACTAAGGATAACTTTGACCGCTGATCAGTGATTCAATCCTGGATCACTCTGTGTACCTCTTAACAGACTTGTAGCAAGGCACACATCAGGTGTGGTACTCAGCATGGCATACTTTAGAGTCTACGGCTAAGGCATAGAAGACGACCTTCGCCTATTCTTTTTATTCTACCAGGGTCGGGTTTTGAGTCTTACTCAAATTCACACCTTACAACACAACCAATAACTCCTTCTTTGCTGATCTATTTTGAACTCCTTCAAAAACTTGTCAAGGCATGCATCTTGTTGAAACTTCTATTAAGCGTTTCGATCTACATCCATAGATCTTGATGCTCAACGTTCAAGTAGCGCAATCCAGGTATTCCTTTGAAAAACTCCTTTCAAACAACCTTTTATGCTTTACAGAAATTCTACATTACTTCTGATCCACAATATGTCAACCACATATACTTATCATAAATTCTATAGTGCTCCCACTCACTTCTTTGGAAATACAGGTTTCTCACAAACCTTGCATAAACCCAAAAGCTTCGATCAACTCATCAAAGCATATATTCCAACACCGAGATGCTTGCACCAGTCCATAGAAGGATCGCTGGAGCTTGCATACTTGTTAGCATCCTTAGGATCGACAAAATTTTCCGGTTGTATCACATACAACCTTTCCGTCGAGGAAAACAATGTTTTTGTCATCCTATGTGCAATATTTCATAAATAATGCAGCAACTGCTAACATAATTCCCACAGACCTTTAGCATCGCTATGAGTGAGAAAGTCTCATCATACTCAACTTTTTGAACTTGTCGGAAAACATCCTTGCGACAAGTCGAGCTTTTCTTAATGGTGACGATTCACCATCATCGTTTGTCTTCCTTATAAAGATCCATCTTTACTTAATAGTCCTACGACCATCAAGTAGTTCTTCCAAATTCTACACTTCGTTCTCACACATGGATTCTCTCTCGGATTTCATGGCCTCCAGCCATTTGTCGGAATCCGGGCCCACCATTGCTTCTCCATAACTCATAGGTTCATTGTTGTTCAACAACACGACCTCCAAGACAGGATTACCATACCACTCTGTAGTAGTATGCGACCTCATCAAGTTCTACCACCCTCCCACTCAATTCTTTCGAGAGAAACCATTCCTCGAGAAAGGACCCATTTTCTAGAAACAAGCACTTTGCTTCTGGATCTGAGACAGGAGATTCTCCCAACTGTTTTGGATATCCTATGAAGATGCATTCATCCGCTTTGGGTTCGAGCTTATTAGACTGAAACTTTTTCATATAAGCGTCGCAACCCTAAACTTTCAAGAAATGACAGCTTAGATTTCTCTAAACCTCAGTCTATACTGTGTTATCTCAACGGAATTATGCGGTGCCCTATTTAAAGTGAATGCGGTTGTCTCTAATGCATAACCCATAAATGATAGTGGTAACTCCATAAGAGACATCATAGTATACACCATATCAAATAGGTCGCGGCTATGACGTTTAGACACAACATCACACTATGGTGTTCCAGGTGGCATGAACTGCGAAACAACTTTCCACATTGTCATAACTGTGTACCAAAACTCGCAACTCAGATATTCATCTCTATGATCATATCGTAGACAGTTTATCCTCTTGTTACGACGAACTTCACTCTGAAACAGAATTGAACTTTTTCAATATTTCAGACTTGTGATTCATTAATTAAATACTCCTGTATCTACTCAAATCATCATTGAAGTAAGAACATAATGATATCCACTGCGTGCCTCAGCACCCATTGGACTATATACATCAAAATGGTACTACTTCCAACAAGTTACTATCTCATTTCATCTCAATGAAAACATGGCCTTGCTCATGTGGTATGATTTCAATGTCACAAGTGATTCAAAATCAAGTGAGTATAAAGATCCATCAGCATGGAGCCTCTTCATGCAATTTATACGAACCTGACTCAAGCGGTAGTGCCACAAGTAAGTGGTACTATCATCATTACCTTGTGTCTTTTGGCACCAATATCATGAACATGTGTAACACTACGATCGAGATTCAATAAACCATTGAAGGTGATTATTCAAGCAAATAGAGTAACCATTATTCTCTTTAAATGAATAATCCTATTGCAATAAACATGATCCAATCATGTTCATGCTTAACGCAAGCACGAAATAACAAATATTTAGGTTTAACACTAATCCCGATGGTAGAGGGAGCGTGCGACATTTGATCATATTAACCTTGGAAACACTTCCAACACGTATCGTCACCTCGCCTTTAGCTAGTCTTCATTTATTCCGTAGCTTTCATTTTGTGTTACTAATCACTTAGCAACCGAACCGGTATCCAATACCCTCGCGCTATTAGGAGTACTAGTAAAGTACACATCAAGATCATGTATATCAAATATACTTCTGTCAACTTTGCCAACCTTCTTATCTACCAAGCATCTAGGGTAGCTCCGCCTCAGTGACCGTTCCCCTCATAACAGAAGCACTTGGTCTCGGGTTTGGGTTTAATCTTGGGTCTCTTCATTAGTGCAGCAACTGTTTTGCCGTTTAACGAAGTATCCCTTCTAGCCCTTGCCTTTCTTGAAACTTAGTGGTTTTACTAACCATCCACTATTGATGCTCCTTCTTGATTTCTACTTTCGCAGTGTCAAACATCGCGAATCGCTCAAGGATCATTGTATCTATCCTTGATATGTTATAGTTCATCACGAAGCTCTCATAGCTTGGTGGCAGTGACTTTGGAGAACCATCACTATCTCATCTGGAAGATTAATTCCCACTTGATTCAAGCGATTGTCGTACTTAGACAATCTGAGCACACGCTCAACGATTGAGCTTTTCTCCGTTACTTCGTGGACAAAGAATCTTGTCGGAGGTCTCATACCTCTCAACAAGGGCACGAGCATGAAATCACAATTTCATCTCTTTAGAACATCTCTTATGTTCCGTGACGTTTCAAAACGTCTTCGGCGCCTTGCTTCTAAGCCATTAAATATTTTGCACTGAACTATCGCGTAGTCATCAGAAATGTGTATGTCATATGTTCACAACATCCACAGATGACGCTCGAGGTGCAGCACACCGAGTGGTGCATTAAGGACATAAGCCTTCTGCGCAGCAGCGAGGACAATCCTCAGTTTTACAGACTCATTCCACAAAGTTTGCTACTATCAACTTTGAACTAAATTTTCTCTAGGAACATATAAAAACAGTAGAGCTATAGCGCAAGCTACATCATAATTCGCAAAGACCATTAGACTATGTTCATAATAATTAGTTCAATTAATCATATTACTTAAGAACTCCCACTCAAAAAGTACATCTCTCTAGTCATTTGAGTGGTACATGATCCAAATCCACTATCTCAAGTCCGATCATCACGTGAGTCGAGAATAGTTTCAGTGGTAAGCATCTCTATGCTAATCATATCAACTATACGATTCATGCTCGTCCTTTCGATCTCTTGTGTTCCGAGGCCATGTCTGCACATGCTAGGCTCGTCAAGTTTAACCCGAGTGTTCCGCGTGTGCAACTGTTTTGCACCCGTTGTATGTGAACGTTGAGTCTATCACACCCGATCATCACGTGATGTCTCGAAACGACGAACTGTCGCAACGGTGCACAGTCGGGTAGAACACAATTTCGTCTTGAAATTTTAGTGAGAGATCACCTCGTAATGCTACCGTCGTTCTAAGCAAGATAAGGTGCATAAAGGATTAACATCACATGCAATTAATAAGTGACATGATATGGCCATCATCAAGTGCTCCTTGATCTCCATCACCAAAGCACCGTTATGATCTTCTTGTCACCGGCGCCACTCCATGATCCCCATCATCATGATCTCCATCATCGTGCCGCCATCGAGGTTGCCGTGTATGCTATGCTATTACTACTAAAGCTACGTCCTAGCAATATAGTAAATGCATCTGCAAACACAAATGTTAGTTTAAAGACAACCCTATGGCTCCTTCCGGTTGCCGTAGCATCGACGTGCAAGTCGATATTAACTATTACAACATGATCATCTCATACATCCAATATATCACATCCCGTCGTTGGCCATATCACATCACAAGCATACCCTGCAAAAACAAGTTAGACGTCCTCTAATTGTTGTTGCATGTTTTACGTGGTTGCCATGGGTATCTAGTAGGATCGTATCTTACTTACGCAAACACCACAACGGAGATGCATGAATTGCTATTTAACCTCTCTCGAAGGACCTCCTCGGTCAAATCCGATTCAACTAAAGTTGGAGAAACTGACACTCGCCAGTCATCTTTGAGCAACAGGGTTGCTCGTAGCGATGAAACCAGTCTCTCCTAAGCGTACGAGTAATGTCGGTCCGAGCTGCTTCGATCCAACAATACCACGGAATCAAGAAAATACTAAGGAGGGCAGAAAATCGCGCACCACCGCCCACAAAAACTTTTGTGTTCTACTCGAGATGACATCTACGCATGAACCTAGCTCATGATGCCACTGTTGGCGAACGTCATATGGGAAACAAAATTTTTCCTACGCGCACGAAGACCTATCATGGTGATGTCCATCTACGAGAGGGGATTTCTGATCTACTCGAGATCGCACAGCAGGAAGCGTTAAGAAACGCGGTTGATGTAGTGGAAAGTCCTCACGTCCCTCGATCCGCCCCGCGAACCGTCCCACGAACCGTCCCGCGATCCGTTCCACGATCCGCTCCGATCTAGTGCCGAACGGACGGCACCTCCGCGTTCACCACACGTACAGCTCGACGATGATCTCGGCCTTCTTGATCTAGCAAGAGAGACGGAGAGTTAGATGAGTTCTCCGGCAGCATGACGGTGCTCCGGAGGTTGGTGATGATCTATCTCAGCAGGGCTCCGCCCGAGCTCCGCAGAAATACGATCTAGAGGAAAAACCGTGGAGGTATGTGGTCGGGCTGCCGTGGTAAAGTTGTCTCAAATCAGCCCTAATACCTCAGTATATATAGGAGGGAGGGGGAGGAGCTTGCCTTGAGGCTCAAGAGATCCCCAACGGGTCGGCCGAAGCAAGGGGGGGAGTCCTCCCCTTCCAATCCTAGTCCAACTAGGATTGGAAGGTGGAGTCCTTCTCCACTTTCCCACTTCCCCCTTTTTTTTTCTTTTTTTCTTTGATTTCTTTATCTCCTGCGCAAGGGCCCTCTTGGGCTTGCCCACCAGCTCACCAAGGGCTGGAGTGCCCCCACAAAACTTTTGGGCTTCTTCCCCGGTGGGCTGGCCCCTCCCGGTAGAACTCCGGAACCCATTCGTCATTCCCGGTACATTCCCGGTAATGCCCGAAAACCTTCCGGTAACCAAATGAGACAAACCTATATATCAATCGTCGTCTCCAGACCATTCTGGAAACCCTCGTGATGTCCGTGATCCCATCCGGCACTCCGAACAACATTCGTAACCAACCATATAACTCAAATACGCATAAAACATCGCCGAACCTTAAGTGTGCTGATCCTGCGGGTTCGAGAACTATGTAGATATGACCTGAGTGACTTCTCAGTCAATATCCAATAGCGGGACCTGGATGCTCATATTGGATCCTACATATTCTCCGAAGATCTTATCGGTTGAACCTCAGGGTCAAGGATTCATACAATCCCATATGTCATTCCCTTTGTCCTTCGGTATGTTACATGCGCGAGATTCGATCGTCGGTATCCGCATACCTATTTCAATCTCGTTTACCGGCAAGTCTCTTTACTCGTTCCGTATTATAAGATCCCGTGACTTACACTAAGTCACATTGCTGGCAAGGCTTGTGTGTGATGTTGTATTACCGAGTGGGCCCCGAGATACCTCTCCGTCACACGGACTGACAAATCCCAGTCTTGATCCATACTAACTCAACGGACACCTTTGGAGATACCTGTAGAGCATCTTTATAGTCACCCAGTTACATTGTGACGTTTGATACACACAAGGTATTCCTCCGGTGCCAGTGAGTTATATGATCTCATGGTCATAGGAATAAATACTGGACACGTAGAAAACAGTAGCAACAAAATGACACGATCAACATGCTACGTTCATTAGTTTGGGTCTAGTCCATCACATGATTCAATCAATGATGTGATCCAGTTATCAAGAACCAACTCCTTGTACATAGTCAGAAGCCCTTGACTATCCTTGATCAACTGGCTAGCCAACTAGAGGCTTGCTAGGGACATTGTTTTGTCTATGTATCCACACATGTATCTAAGTCTTCATTCAACACAATTATAGCATGTATAATAAAATATTATCTTGAACAAGGAAATATAATAATAACTAATTTATTATTGCCTCTAGGGCATATTTCCAACAAGAGCAACCCATAACATGGAGCCGGGAAGACCATCCACCCCGAGTCGACAACCCAGGCGACTCAGCCCTGGTCGTGGCTCCCCAAGTCGGAGGATACACCCTCTCCAAAGTCCTTATGGACGGGGGCAGCAACATCAACATCCTGTACTTCGACACTTTCCGACGGATGAACCTCCTCGAGAAGGACCTGATGCCATCATCCACGGTTTTCCACGGTATTGTGCCTGGTAAGTCGGAGTACCCCATTGGGTGGGTCAATCTTAATGTGGCCTTTGGCACGAAATCGAATTACAGGAGCAAGTCTCTCTTGTTCGAGGTAGTCAAGATCAAGAGCCCTATCATGCGCTGTTTGGACGACTAGCTTACGCCAAGTTCATGGCCCGCCCGTGCTATGTTTGTCTCAAGCTCAAGATGCCTGGACCCAAGGGCCCCATCACCGTCCACGGCGACAGGAAAATAGCCCAGGAGTGCGAAGAAGGAGATGCGTCCTATGCCGAGTCAGCTTGCGCGACCGAGGAGCTTAAATTTCACCAATCCCACGTCGACCCGGGAGACATGACGCCGCTCAAAAGGCCAACCATCGATTCTGAGCTGCCCCTCAAGTTCAAACCAGCGGACGACACCAAGGTCATATATTTTACGCCGGGCAACTCCACCAAGCAGTTCACTATTGGGGCGGGTCTTGACCCCAAATAGGAAAGCGCGCTCGTCGAATTCATCCGTGAGAATCGGGTCATCTTTGCATGGAAACCTTATGACATGCCGGGTGTGCCGAGATAATTCGCTGAGCACCATCTCAATACTGACCCCAAAGTTAAACCAGTACGCCAGTACCTCCGCAGGTTTAACGAAGAACGCCATAAGGCGATTGGAGAAGAAGTAGCCTGGCTCCTTGCCGTCAGGTTCATCATCCAGGTTTTTCACCCAGAATGGCTAGCTAACCCGGTCCTGGTACTCAAGAAGAACGACACTTTCCGCATGTCCATTGATTACCATGGACCTTAATAGAGCCTGCCCGAAGGATCCCTTCGCCCTTCCTCGCATTAATCAAATTATAGATTCGATGGCGGGTTGCGAGCGCTTGTGTTTCTTGGATGCTTACTCAGGATAGCACCAGATAAAAATGGCGGTGGCGGATCAGGAGAAGACGTCCTTCATCACCCCGTTCGGAGCTTTCTGTTATGTGTCCATGCTGTTTGGGCTCAAGAGCGCAGGGGGACTTACCAGCGCTGCATTCAAAACTGCTTGCACAGCCAGATAGGCCGTAACGTCCACGCTTACGTGAACGACATTATGGTCAGATCTGACCGCAACGAGTCGCTTTTGGAGGATCTCAAAGAAACATTCGACAACCTACGTGTTTACCAGATGAGGCTTAACCCCACCAAGTGCGTATTTGGTGTCCCGGCGGGGAAGCTATTGGGTTTCTTGGTGTCAAAACAAGGAATCGAGGCCAACCCGGAGAAGATTGAAGCAATTACTTCGCTTGGGGAGCGAGCCAACATTAACCAAGTCCAGCGCATGGCGGGTCAAATCGCGGCCTTGAGCCGTTTCATAAGTCGCCTTGGGGAGAAGGCCATCACTCTCTACCAGCTGCTCAAAAAGGCCGATCGTTTCATATGGACGGATGAGGCCAATGACGCATTCGAGGCCTTGAACCGGCAATTAGCTAACCGGTCAGTGCTGGCAGCTCCGGCAGACAAAGAACCTATGCTCCTGTACATTGCGGCCAACTCCAAAGCAGTCAGCGTGGTAGTACTGGTCGAGCGAAAGGAGGAAGGGAAGGAATACCCCATCCAAAGACAGGTGTACTTCGTCAGCGAGGTCCTTACCCTCTCCAAGCAACGTTACCCGCATTGGCAAAAATTGGTTTTTGGGGTATTCATGGCGAGTCGAAAGTTGAAACATTACTTTCAGGAATATCCAATTATTGCCTCGGCGACATCATACAGAACCGAGAGGCCACTGGACGGATTGCCAAATGGGCCATCGAGCTTGGTCCCCATCAGGTCCGGTATACGCCTCAGACAGCTATCAAGTCTCACGCACTCGTGGACTTCATCAATGATTGGACCGAGTTACAAATCCTTGAGGAAAGACCAGATCTTACATATTGGACCATCTATTTTGACGGATCCAGACAGTTGGAAGGCTCGGGGGCTGGCGTGGTGATAACTTCGCCTCACGGTGACAAGTTTTGCTATCTCCTCCAACTCATGTTCCCATGTACTAACACTGCAGCAGAATACGAAGCTCTGCTTCATGGTTTGCGACTCGCCAAGGAGATGAACCTTATGAGAGTGAGATGCTTGGGCGATTCCAATCTGGTGGCGGAACAGGTTCCTGGCACCTGGGATTCGTGAGACCCTTTGATGGCGGCTTACAGACGGGCTGTGTCAGATGTGGCGGGTCATTTTAGTGGCTATCAAGTGGATCACATCGATCGACGTCTTAACGAAGCAGCGGATGCTCTTTCCCGCCTAGGTTCGCAATGTAAGCCGGGTCCTCCCAATGTCTTTTTGGATATATTGTATAACCCTTGATACGTCTCAAACGTATCTATAATTTTTGATGGTTTCACGCTGTTATCTTGTCTTCTTTGGTTGTTTTATGTACCTTTTATATCTTTTTGGGACTAACTTATTAATTCAGTGCCAAGTGCCAGTTCCTGTTTTTTCCGTGTTTTTGACTCTTTTCAGATCTGATTTTGGAACGGAGTCCAAACGGAAGACAAACCCCGAAATGATTTTTTCCCAAACAGAAGAAGACCACGGGGCTTTTGGGCCAAGCCATGTGGGCTCCAGGGAGCCCACAAGCCCGCACTCCGCCACCAGGGGGAGGCGGCGGTGGGCAGGCTTGTGGACTCCCTGGCCGCCCCCTGACTGAGGTCTTTGGCCTATAAATTCCCAAATATTCCGCAAAAAAATCAGGGGAGCCTCGAAAATACTTTTCCGCCGCCGCAAGCTTCCGTTTCAGCGAGATCTCATCTGGAGACCCTTCCCGGCACCCTGTCGGAGGGGACTTTGGAGTTGGAAGACTTCTTCATCATCATCATCGCCCCTCCAGTGACTCGTGAGTAGTTCACTTCAGACCTACGGGTCCGTAGTTAGTAGCTAGATGGCTTCTTCTCTGTCTTTGATCTTCAATACAAAGTTCTCCATGATCTTCATGGAGATCTATCCGATGTAATCTTCTTTGGCGGTGTGTTTGTCGAGATCCGATGAATTGTGGATTTGTGATCAGATTATCTATGATATATATTTGAGTCTTTGCTGATTTTTTATATGCATGATTTGATATCCTTGTAAGTCTCTCCGAGTTTTGGGTTTTGTTTGGCCAACTAGATCTATGATTCTTGCAATGGGAGAAGTGCTTGGTTTTGGGTTCTACCATGTGGTGACCTTTCCCAGTGACAGTAGGGGCAGCAAGGCACACATCAAGTAGTTGCCATCAAGGGTAAAAAGATGGGTTTTTTTTATCATTGGTTTGAGATTATCTCTCTACATCATGTCATCTTGCTTAAGGCGTTACTCTGTTCTTATGGACTTAATACACTAGATGCATGCTGGATAGCAGTCGACGTGTGGAGTAATAGTAGTATATGCTGAAAGTATCGATCTACTTGTTTCGGACTTGATGCCTATAGAAATAATTATTGCATAGATATCGTCACGACTTTGCGTGGTTCTATCAATTGCTCGACAATAATTTGTTCACCCACCGTCTACTTGCTTTCATGAGAGAAGCCACTAGTAAAACTACGCCCCCCGGGTCTATTCACATCCATCGTTTACATCTCCGCTTTCACTTTGCTTTGTTACTTTGTTGCTTTCAGTTCTCACTTGGCAAACTATCTATAAGGGATTGACAACCCCTTCATAGCGCTGGGAGCAAGTTTTTGTGTTTGTGCAGGATCTTGAGATACTCCTCCACTGGATTGATACATTGGTTCTCAAACTGAGGGAAGTACTTACCACCGCTATGCTACATCACCCTTTCCGCTTCGAGGGAACACCAACGCAAGGCTCCATGGCTACGGGGGAAATCCTTTGCATACTTGCCTAGGAAGTCCCTTAAGGCGTAGCCGTAGCTGAAGGATTCCTGGTGCCGTTGCTGAGGAGTATCAAGCAACACTCCTATTTCTGGCGCCGTTGGAAGGTCTTTTGTTGCAGTAGCAGAAGTATTTCTGGCGCCGTTGTCGGGGAGGAGAAATCAAGATCTATCCAAGTAGGTCTCACGAACTTTTCTCTTGCATTTACTTTTGTTGCCAGTTGCCTCTCGTTTTCCTCTCCCCCACTTCACATTTGCCGTTTTCATTCGCCTTTTGCCTTCGCCGTTTTCTTTTGCCCTTGCCGTTTTCCTTTGCCGGTTTCTTGCTTGCTTGTGTGCTTGTTTGTTTGTTGAAAACATCATGTCTGAAAACACCAAACTTTGCGACCTCTCGAGCACTAATAATAATGATTTCATTAGTACTCCGATTGCTCCCGCCACTAGTGCGGAATCATATGAAATCAACGTAGCTTTGCTGAATCTTGTTATGAAAGAGCAATTATCTGGCCTTCCTAGTGAAGATGCCGCATCCCATCTCAATACCTTCATTGAGCTTTGCGATATGCAAAAGAAAAGAGATGTGGATGATGACGTGATTAAGTTGAAACTTTTTCCTTTCTCGTTGCGAGATCGCACAAAAACTTGGTTTACTTCTTTGCCTAAAAATAGTATCGATTCTTGGGATAGATGCAAAGATGCTTACATATCCAAGTATTTTCTGCCGGCTAAGATCATCTCCTTACGTAACGATATCATGAATTTCGAGCAACTTGATCATGAACACGTTGCACAATCTTGGGAGAGGATGAAGCTTATGATTAGAAATTGTCCCGCTCATGGCTTGAGTTTCTGGATTATTATACAAATCTTTTACGCTGGCTTGAATTTCACTTCTCGCAATATATTGGACTCCGCCTCAGGTGGAACGTTCAAGGAAATCACGTTAGGAGACGCTACAAAACTCCTAGACAATATCATGACCAACTACTCTTAGTGGCACACTGAACGGTCGCATGCTTGCAAAAAGGAGCACGCTATAGAAGAGATTAACTCGCTTAGTGCTAAGATGGATGAGTTGATTAATTTGGTTGCTAGTAGAAACGCTACCGTAGATCCTAATGACATGCCACTATCTTCTTTGATTGAGAGTAGCAACGCTAGTTTGGACGTGAATTTCGTTGGTAGGAACAATTTTGGCAACAACAATGCTTTTAGAAGAAACTATGTTCCTAGGCCTTTTCCTAGTAACTCCTCTAATAATTATGGCAATTCCTACGGCAACACTTATGGAAATAACAAAAAATTACCCTCTCATATAGAGAGTAATATCAAAGAGTTCATCAACTCTCAAAAGATTTTCAATGCGTCCATAGAGGAAAAACTACTCAAAATAAACGATTTGGCTAAAAGCGTTGATAGGATGTCTTGTGATATTGATGCTTTGAAATTTAGATACGCTCCTCCCAAGATCAACTTGGATGAAACTTTGAAAGCTATGCGTATCTCCGTGAATGAGAGCAAAGAAAGAACTGCCCAAATTCGCGCTAGACATGAATGGTTTAAAAGGGTGCATTCTAGTGATGCAAATCAGGAAGATCTTAAAGTGCTTGGTGTGTCTCCTCTTGAATCTTTGTTTTCGCGTGTCAAACCTACTTATGGAGGGGCTGGATATGAATCCACTTTGGTTGAAAAACGCCCCAATGATTCGGAGTCCACCTATCTTGATGATAAAGGTGTGGAGAGTGGAGTAGAAGAAGTCAAAATTTTGGGTAGTAATGAAACTCCCACTTTGGATTTCAAGGAATTCAATTATGATAATTGCTCCTTGTTTGAATGCATTTCTTTGATGCAATCCATTGCAAACTCTCCACATGCTTATAGCCAAAGCAAAGCCTTTACTGCGCATATCGTAGATGCTATGATGAAATCTCTTGAAGAGAAGCTCGAACAAGAAGTCTCGATACCTAGAAAACTTCATGATGAGTGGGAACCTACTATCAAAATCAAGATAAAAAAAACTATGAGTGCAATGCTTTGTGTGATTTGGGTGCTAGTGTTTCCGCAATTCCAAAGTCTTTATGTGATATTCTTGGTTTTCATGAGATTGAAGAGTGTTCTCTTAATTTGCATCTTGTGGATTCTACTGTCAAGAAACCCATGGGAAGGATCGATGATGTTCTTATAGTTGCAAATAAGAACTATGTACCCGTGGATTTCATTGTACTTGACATAGATTGCAATCCTTCATGTCCATTATTCTTGGTAGACCTTTCCTAAGGACTATTGGTGCTATCATCAATATGAAGCAAGGGAATATTAGATTTCAATTTCCATTAAAGAAGGGCATGGAGAACTTTCCTAGAAAGAAAATAAGATTGCCTTATGAATCTATGATGAGGGCTACCTATGGTTTGAGCACCAAAGATGACTATACGTGATTCCATCACTTTCGCCTAGCTAAGGGCGTTAAACAGAAGCGCTTGTTGGGAGGCAACCCAACGAATCTATCCTTTTCCTTTCTGTTTTGTGTTTTCCACACTTTCATAATTCTGTTCTGATTGTGTTTTTTGTGTTTCTTTTTGCGTTTGTGCCAAGCAAAACCGTTATGATTAGTCTTGGGTATGATCGTTTGGTCATGCTGGAAAAGACAGAAACTTTCTTCTCACGAAAATAATTTTCGTTTTGTTTTTGTAATAGCTTTTGAGTTAATTCTTTTTGCTGCTGATTTCTAAGAAAATTCTTAAGACTGTCGTAATTTTTCATAATTTTTAAAGTACCAGAGGTATACGAAATATACAGATTGCTACAGATTGGTCTGCTGTTAACATATTCTGTTTTTGTTGTGTTGGTTGCTTATTTTGATGAAACTATGGATAGTATCGGGGGTATTAGCCATGGAAGATTGAAAGTACAGTAACCCAATATCAGCACAAGTAGAATTTAAGTTTGCTACAGTACCTAAGGAAGTGGTGGTTTGCTTTCTTGTACTAATGTTATCACGAGTTTCTGTTTAAGTTTCGTGTTGTGAAGTTTTCAAGTTTTGGGTGAAGTTCTTATGGACAAAGAGATAAAGAGTGGCAAGAGCTCAAGCTTGGGGATGCCCAAGGCACACCAAGAGATTCAAGGATGCCGTAAAAGCCTAAGCTTGGGGATGCCCCGGGAAGGCATCCCCTCTCTCGTCTTCAATCCATCAGTAACGTTACTTGGGGCTATATTTTTATTCACCACATGTTATGTGTTTTTGCTTGGAGCGTCTTGTATCGTAGGAGTCTTTTATTTTTGTTGTGTCACAGTCATCCTTGCTGCACACCTAGAGAGAGAGAGAGAGACATGCACAAACCGTGATTTTGTCGAGCTTCACTTATATCTTTTGGTAGACAATTCAGCTCACATGTGCTTCACTTATATGTTTTGAGCTAGATACTTTTGCTCTATGTGCTTCACTTATATCTTTTAGAGCATAGCGGTGCGTGTCTTGGTAGTTGATCTATGCTTTGAAAGTAGTCTCAAAAGGGGTAGTTATCCAAAGGGATACAAAAACTTCCACCTTCATGTGCATTGAATGGTTAGAGAAGTTTGATTCATCTCAATTAGTTTTGAGTTGTGGTTATGGTAATATTGAAGTCATGCTAGTAAGGTGTTGTGAATCTAGAAATACTTGTGTTGAAGTTAGTCATTCCCGTAGCATGCACGGTGAACCGCTATGTGATGAAATCTGAGCATGACTAGTATATTGATTGTCATCCTTTGCGTGACGCCCCGGATCGCGTGATGGTTTATACCTACCAACCCTTCCCCTAGGAGTATGCGTTGAATGCTTTGTTTCGATTACTAATAAAACTTTTGCAACAAGTATATGAGTTCTTCATGACTAATGTTGAGTCCATGGTTTAGATGCACTTTCACCTTCCACCATCACTATCTTCTTAGTGACGTGCAACTTTCGCCGGTGCACAAAACCCACCATTAGCCTCCCTCAAAACAGCCACCATACCTACCTATTATGGCTTTTTCAAAGTCATTCCGAGATATATGGCCATGCAACTACTACCATGACATGTGCCACCACGTCTACGTTGCCTTTGCATGATCGTAAGATAGCTAGCATGATGTTTCCATCGATGTCTATGCCATGCTAGATCATTGCCACGGTACACTACCGAAGGCATTCCATATAGAGTCATAGTTGCTCTAAGTTTTGAGTTGAAAGTGTGATGATCATCATTAATGGAGCATTGTCCCATGTGAGGAAATAAAAGAGGCCAAAGAAGCCCATAAAAAACAGGCCAAATAGCCCACCAAATAAAAAAATGAGAGAAAAAGAGAGAAGGGACAATGCTACCACTTTTTCCACAGTTGTGCATATTAAGCACCATGATCTTCATGATCGAGAGTCTCTCATTTTGTCACCACCGTATAGCTAGTGGGAAATTTTCATTATATAACTTGGCTTGTATATTCCAATGATAGGCTTCCTCAAAATTGCCTTAGGTCTTCGTGAGCAAGCAAGTTGGATGCACACCCACTAGTTTTCTTTAAGAGCTTTCACATACTCGTAGCTCTTGTGCATCATTTGTATGGTAATCCCTACTCATTCACATTGATATCTATTGATGAGCATCTCCACAGCTCATTGATATGCCTAGTTAATGTGACTATTTTCTCCTTTTTGTCTTGCAACCTCCACTACATCCACACCATCTATAGTGCTATAACCATGGCTCACGCTCATGTATTGCGTGAGAGTTGAAAATGTTTGAGAAAGTAAAGGTGTGAAACAATTACTTGGACAATACCGGGGTTGTGCATGATTTAAATTCGTTGTGCAATGATGATAGAGCATAGCCAGACTATATGCTTTTGTAGGGATAACTTTCTTTTGGCCTTGTTATTTTGAAAGTTCATCATTACTTTGCTAGTTTGCTTGAATTATTATTGTTTCCACGTCAATAGCAAACTATTGTTTTGAATCTAATGGATCTGAACATTCACGTCACATAAGAGGAATTACAAAGGACACCTATGCTAGGTAGCATGAAAGCATCAAAAATTCATATTATCACTTCCCTACTCGAGGACGAGCACGAGTTAAGCTTGGGGATGCTTGATACTTCTCAAACATATCTATAAATTTTGATGGTTTCACGCTGTTATCTTGTCTCCTTTGGTTGTTTTATGTACCTTTTATATCTTTTTTGGGACTAACTTATTAATTGAGTGCCAAGTGTCAGTTCCTGTTTTTTCCGTGTTTTTGACTCTTTTCAGATCTGATTTTGGAACGGAGTCCAAACGGAAGAAAAACCCCGAAATGATTTTTTCCCGAACGGAAGAAGACCAGGGGGCTTTTGGGCCAAGCCAGGTGGGCTCCAGGGAGCCCACAAGCCCCCACTCCGCCACCAAGGGGGAGGCAGCGGTGGGCAGGCTTGTGGCCTCCCTGTCTGCCCCCTGACCTAGGTCTTTGGCCTATAAATTGCCAAATATTTCGCAAAAAATCGGGGGAGCCTCCAAAATATTTTTCCGTCGCCGCAAGCTTCCGTTTTCGCGAGATCTCATCTGGAGACCCTTCCCGGCACCTTGCCGGAGGGGACTTTGGAGTTGGAGGGCTTCTCCATCATCATCATCGCCCTTCCAATGACTCGTGAGTAGTTCACTTCAGACCTACGGGTCCGTAGTTAGTAGCTAGATGGCTTCTTCTCTCTCTTGGATCTTCAATACAAAGTCTTCCATGATCTTCATGGAGATCTATCCGATGTAATCTTCTTTGGCGGTGTGTTTGTCGAGATCTGATGAATTTTGGATTTGTGATCAGATTATCTATGATATATATTTGAGTCCTTGGTGATTTCTTATATGCATGATTTTATATCCGTGTAAGTATCTCTGAGTCTTGGGTTTTGTTTGGCCAACTAGATCTATGATTCTTGCAATAGGAGAAGTGCTTGGTTTTGGGTTCTACCATGTGGTGACCTTTCCCAGTGACAGTAGGGGCAGCAAGGCACACATCAAGTAGTTGCCATCAAGGGTAAAAAGATGGGGTTTTTATCATTGGTTTGAGATTATTCCTCTACATCATGTGATCTTACTTAAGGCGTTACTCTATTCTTATGGACTTAATACACTAGATGCAAGCTAGATAGCGGTCGACGTGTGGAGTAATAGTAGTAGATGCAGAAAGTATCGGTCTACTTGTTTCAGACGTGATGCCTATAGAAATAATCATTGCATAGATATCGTCACGACTTTGCGCGGTTCTATCAATGTCTCGACAGTAATTTGTTCACCCACCGTCTACTTGCTTTCATGAGAGAAGCCACTAGTAAACACTACGGCCCCCGGGGCTATTCACATCCATCGTTTACATCTCCGCTTTCACATTGCTTTGTTACTTTGTTGCTTTTAGTTCTGACTTAGCAAACAATCTATAAGGGATTGACAACCCCTTCATAGCGTTGGGAGCAAGTTTTTGTGTTTGCACAGGATCTTGAGATACTCCTCCACTGGATTGATACCCTCGTTCTCAAACTGAGGGAAATACTTACCACCGCTACGCTACATCACCCTTTCCGCTTCGAGGGAACACCAACGCAAGGCTCCAAGGCCACGGGGGAAATCCTTTGCATACTTGCCTAGGAAGTCCCTTAAGGCGTAGCCGCAGCTGATGGATTCCTGGTGCCGTTGCTGAGGAGTATCAAGCAACACTCCTATTTCTGGCGCCGTTGGAAGGTCTTTTGTTGCAGTAGCTACCCTTCAGTAAAACTGCCTTTGGAAGAAGACTTGGCGGTACCAGACCCCGAATCTCAACTCATGGCCGCGCTTCACGCTACTCCGGACTGGGCGATTCCCTACATGGCGTATCTCACCAGAGGCGAGTTACCTGCAGACGAGCTGCTAGCTCGCCAAGTTGTCCGCCGGTGCAAATCTATGGTCATACACAATGACGATTTACATAAGCGAAGCACCTCAGGGGTATTTCAAAGATGCGTTTCTTCTGAGGAAGGATGTATGATCCTCAATGAGATTCATGCGGGCGACTGTGGTCATCATGCTGGATCCCGATCCTTGGTTTCTAAAGACTTCGGGCATGGGTTTTATTGGTTGACGTCTCACGCAGACGCGTAGGAGATAGTCCGCCGATGTGATGGCTGCCAAAAGTTTGGACGTCAGATGCATGTACCGGCTCAGGAATTGCGGATGATACCAATCACTTGGCCATTTGCAGTCTGGGGGCTCGATATGGTCGGCCCTTTCAAAATGTCTTCTAATAAAAAGACTCATCTGTTGGTGGCGGTTGACAAATTTACCAAATGGGTGGACGTAGAACCTGTTAGCAGTTGTGACGCTGATACGGTCGTTAAATTCTTGAAGAAGCTAATTTCCGGTTCGGATATCCACATAATATCATTACAGACAATGGTACTAACCTATCCAAAGGTGCAATGCAAGAGTTCTGCTCACGAGAGCATATCCGACTTGATGTTTCCGCGGTGGCGCATCCCGAGTCTAATGGACAGGCAGAGAGGGCGAATCAGGAAATATTACGAGGGATTAAGCCTCGACTCATGGTACCTTTGGAACGCATGCCAGGATGTTGGGTCGAGGAGTTGCCATCAGTTCTGTGGAGTATGAAGACGACTCCAAATCGCTCCACGGCTTTTACTCCTTTCTTTCTGGTCTATGGGGTGGAGGCAGTGTTACCAAGGGACATCAAACATGATTCCCCACGAGTCGCCACTTACGTGGAGCAGGACAACGAGTCAGCACGACAAGACTCGATGGACGCCTTGGAGGCGGAACGTGACTTGGCCACGTCACGATCGGCGATTTACCAACATGATTTACGCCGTTATCATAGCCGCCGGGTCAAGAGTCGAGCTTTCCAAGAAGGCGACTTAGTGCTCCCAAGATCATACCGGTATGCAAAAGCTGTCATCTCCATGGGAGGGACCGTTTGTCGTCAGCAAGAATCTTCAGAATGGCTCATACTATTTGATGGATCTTCGTCTAGATCGGCCAACTACGGAGGTTTAGACAACTCGCCCCTGGAACATTGCCCATCTGCGGCCTTACTATACATAGAGCCATGAGCTCCCTTTCTTTATTTTATCAAGTTTTTTGTAATCCATAAATTATGAAAGCAATAAAGCCAGCACCCACGAATTTCGGGGTCCTTTGCCGTTTCAGTTTTTGAAAGCATGAGTCTTTATTGTTCTCTACGTCGCCCAAACATGGACGCTATCAGTATCAAAGAGCATAAGTCGCCATGCTGCACTTATTTCAAAACTGGATACTGGTAAGCCAAAGAGGACCAAAGTTGCCACGTCGCACGGTCAACATAGGCGCCTTATATGGTTTTTGAGAAGAAACCGGCTTACTTGGGGCTACTAGTCCCCAAGTCATTTTGCAGTAAGAGCGTATACGCTTCTGTAATCCTATGCCTGGTTTCTACCTAAACCGTAGGTCACTTGGGGGCTTCCACTCATTGAGTTCAGCCTGAATAACGTCTTGGCTAGCGAAAAATTACCGCATTACAAATGGTTATACTGGACTATGTGTTGAACAAGTCGCCACATGGACCTATGTACTCAAGGCGAGTCAATCCGTTATTTGGACCCTGAACTCGTCTTGGTTAAAACATAAAGGGTACCGGCCAGAGTCACACATGGAAAATAGAGAAACCATCGGTTCATTGAACCTGCTTCACAGAAGCTTGACTCGTGCCTGATCAGCCGGTCTAAAACAACGATGCTTTTTTTGCAAAAAGCTTCCTAAGGGTAACACTAGAGTCTTGCAGACTCGTCTTATCCTATCGAAACTCATTGAGTCGATAAATTTTTCCTTTGAACTGGATTTGATTATAACTCGCCCTGGTTCATATTTTCCCCTAACCCGGGGGCTGATTTATCTCTTGCCATGATTTAGGGGGCTGGTTTATTACTGGACATGCACTTGCTGAAATAAGCTACTGTTTTCCTAACATACTGGGACAAATTTGGAGCCATTTCTTGGTTTATGAAAAAGTTGTAGGAGAGTCATGCATAGGATTCAAGGACTACAAATGGTTCTATCCAAAAGACAATACGACATGTTTGGTGTTACACACACACTAGAAAGATAATTACATGGCTCGCATGGCCAGAATGGGTATCATTCCCCAGCAAAGGAAGGATCCATGGGCGAGTCAGGCCGCCGCCGAGTCGCCTTGCTTTGAGCTTTCTCCGCCTTCAATTCGTAAGTCGCTCAGCTTCCAGTTACACTTGGACAAGGAGATGAACTCGTCTTCCTCAGCCAGGAAGTGAGACAGGTCCAAGTCAAGATTAAAAGGATTCATGGGGCGGCTGGGAACCAGGCTAGCAATTTGATATGAAGGAGGCGTCACCTTCTTTTTGTTTTCGTCATAGGCGGCTTGATACTTCTTCAGATCCAAATTGGCTGCCAGTTGAGTCACCGCATAGCGAGATTCTACGATGGTCTGCTGATAATCCACCTCGGTGAATTCTGACCCGTCGACCTTCAACTCAGGGTAGCCGGAGACTATTTCCTCGGTTTTGAGCTCCGGGGCATACGCTAGGCACCGACTCAGGGTGTTCAACATTCCCGTTCGGGCGGCCGATCTCTTTAATTCTTCTATTTGAGGAGGCAGCATGGACAAGAGGCCGAGCATTTGCTTGATGGTCATTGTTGGTCCCTTACTGCCCATCACTGCCTTGATTGATAACACGCCTCCGGTGTACAACTGCTCAGCAAAGGTGTGTATGGATCTCAATTTAAGCAGGCAGTCATCTGGCAGATTGATAGCTCAGGCACCTGCAAAAGGGACATAAGTATTTGGTAATTTTTGATCCCAACCTGGTTAGTTAAAAGAGTTCAACGATCAAGCTTACCAAACATGGCGACTGTCATATTGGACACATGCTTTTTTAAGCCAGTCAGCTCCTGTTGGGCGGCTTCCAGTTTCTCTTTTGCTTGCTCAGCGCGCTTCAAGATGGCGGCTTGGTCGGCATTGGCTTTCTTCTCAAATTTTTTCTGGTGAGCATTCATTTTTTCTAAATCGGCCTGCAGCAAGCGGAATTTTGCCTCCAACTCGGAGTAAGCATCCTGTTGACCAGCCAAGTTTTTCTTTAAGTCGGCTACCGCTGCCTCACTCTGGGCCATAGACTCCTGCATATAATAATTGGGGAGACAAGTCTCAGAATTTTTGCAAGCAATACTCCTGACACTTGGGGGCTAATGTATGATTTTTTATCAAAAGTCATACCACATACAAGACCCGGCTCATCTTCTAAAAAGATGAACCGGCCCTTGGGGGTTACAGGTTGAAGTTTTCTAATGCAAGACCCAGCTCATCTTCTAAAAAGATGACTCGGCCCTTGGGGACTACAGGTTGAAGTTTTCTAATGCAAGACCCGGCTCATCTTCTAAAAAGATGACCCGGCCCTTGGGGGCTACAGCTTGAAATTTTCTAATGTAAGACCCGGCTCATCTTCTAAAAAGATGACCTGGCCCTTGGGGGCTACAGGTTGAAGTTTTTTAATTCAAGACCTCGCTCATCTTTTGAAAAGATGAGACCCGGCCCTTGGGGGCTACAGGTTGAAGTTTTTTAAAGATCCGGCTCATCTTCTGAAAAGATGACCCGACCCTTGGAAGGCTAATGAGTACAGGAAAATACATCCACATACCTCGTGTTTGGTCCTCATAAGGCGGAGCAGGCTTTTGTTCAGCTCAAAATCCCTCTCCATGTGACTTGTGAAGCCGGAGCAAAGCTGGTCGAATTCCAGCATCTCGTATTCGGGGAGTTTGAGGGGTTCTGCGTCGCCATCAGGGGAAAGGCGACTTACCTTCGAAGTATGTTTGGAAAGCACGGCCCTTGGGGGAGTAGAGAAGCCAACGCTGGTAACCACGACGTTTGGATCGTCGGCCGCCTTGAGAGGGCTTGGTGGGTTACTCTGGCCAGCGGTCTCCTTCAAAATGACGGGCGAGTCATCCCGGGCGTCGGGAATATCGCCTGTAGGAATGTCGCAAGCCGCCTTTTGCTCTTCTTCAGCCTCAGGAACAGAGGTGCCCATGCCTAAGGCATCAGATGGTTAGTGTGCAGAAGGAGAGTCACCGGTTTTTCTCTTCTTTGCTTGTGCCCTGCGATGAAAGCACCAAGGTTAAAAGCACATGTCATTGTTTAGAAAAATTGGGTTAACAAAGAAGGCTTACCCTTGTACATGAATCATCGGCGAGAGAGCACAGATGGCCGAGTCGCCAGATGTGGGAGGAGAAGTCTGACATGACAAAGACTTGAAGTTCACAAAACATGGCGGGTTACATTTCACATGGAAAAATATATAACAAAACAAAGACGTACCTCACTGGTCCGTTTCCGACCGGTTGTGTTCTCGGGCAGTCCAGTGATCAAGTCGCCAGAGCGACTACGGGTCTTGCGAGAGGGGGTGAATCTTGCTTTCTTCAAAAGGAAATCAGGGTCCATATAAGCATGAGGATGAGACATGGGCACTTTTTTGTAGATCCGCCTGGCTGGTCTAGGGGAAGAAGAAGGTGGGTCAGAAGAAATGGAAATTACCTCGACTGCATCATTCTTGCTGTCATCATCGTCACCCTACATGTAAGGATATATGGCATAAGCTTAAGTCGGAACATATAGAGAAGGGACAAGGAAAAAGCCTTACCTCAGAATGTGCCTCGTCTGCATGAGAGTCGCCAACAAAAGATGAATCTTTTGTGGCGGTTTTCTTCTTGCTCACCATTTTCTTCTTCTTGGTTGTTGGACTTTGGGGCGACAGTTTTTGGGCCCCTCTGCCAAAACACATCGATTTTCTGATAGACAGAGGCAGGTATTGAACCACAAAGGTTGTTAAGTATAAACAAGACAAGTGGCGGCTTAGATTCTTACTGGTGGCACCGGGTTCGCACGATAGAAGCCTTTAAGGCCGATCTTGGCGCATTCTTCCACAGACTCGCCGGTCAGCTTCTTAATGACCGACGATTTCGCTCTTTGAGAGTTGGCGGCGACTGGCGCGCTGTGGATGGTCTAAAGTACCATCATACTCGTACATCAACCCATCGCGGCGGCTCAAGGGAAGGATATTCCATTCTATCCAGCAGCGGAACATGTCGATCCCGATGAGCCCATTTTTTTCAGGAATTTCAGATCTGAAAAGAGCGGGATGAACTCCGACTCTTCTTCTTCAGTGAGCTTGTCAAGGAATTTGAAATCCATAGGCAAGCGGTCTGCTCTGAAACCTAGGAGAGGGTTCTCTCCTGGTGGAGAAGTATTTCGGCTGTAGAACCATGACTCGGCCCATCCTTTGGGATGGCTGGGCAAAAGAACTGCCGGGAATCCACGCTCACGGCATCTCTGGACGTTGACTCCTCCAAGCTCATGGTTGGGACCGTTGGGGAACTCGGTCTGGCGGTTTAGGTGGAAGAAGTTCCGGAACAAGGGGATTATGGGTTCTCTCTGCAAATACACTTCACAAAAACCTGGAACTGGCATAAATTGCTGATAGAATTGGGTCCTAGGTCTTGAGGATGGAGGTTGAGGAAGTGCAGGACGTCTCGGAAAAACTTTGACCCAGGCGGCATGAATCCACGCTCAAGATAATCGGTGAAGATCACCACTTCTCCTGGAGCAGGGTTGGGAATCAACTCGCCCGGGGCGGTTCTCCAACCAATAATTTCCTTACAGTCGAGGAGACCCGCCTCATCGTATTTCTTGAGCGTGGCATCGTCGACTTTGGTTGGCAACCAATCACACCTCGTGATGGCCATAACTACAAAAAAATGGAGTACGGGGCGACTCAGCAAAAAACTAGAGTGTATTCTAACCCGCTGGTACGGACCCATGATGTTCACAAAGGGTTTGTTGACCCGCAAAAATATTCTAACCCGCTAGTACGTGCCTATGGTGCTCAGAAAGGGTTTGATAACTCGCCAAACAGTTGACATGCATCGTAGCCCGTTATCTGGGCGATCTACGAGTATATCTTCGGGGGTTGTTCTAACTCACCCTCCAGACTGGAAGAAAGGGCATCCTGGCTACCGTAATGGAACTGAGTTGCTATGAAGGTTGAAGTTAAAAGGCGACTCTCAGAAGTGTTCTTTTCCTTAGAGATATTCTCAATAGGTGAATAAACATGTTTCTACACACAAGCGGTAAATTATGGATCTACGGACAGAGTAAAATAAGAAGATATCGCCTGAAGTAATGGCGATGAACTACACATATAGTACAAACTACAGTGTTGGTCAACAGAACATGGGTTTGAACTGACAGGAGGACGTGATTAAAATGGCCGACGCCTGTTACTATCTAAAGCTAATCGCTGGAGCGGGGAGCAGATCTAAAACAGTTCGAAGTGTTCATCCTGTTATGGAGCTTGCTCGCAAAGGAGCTACGATCATGGCGTTCTCGGTATAGACCTAAGAGGGGAAGGTGTGTACCTGTCAACAGAAGATCGCCGCCTGGAGCGAAGGCTCGGAGCTTCATGTTCCTTGCCGCTCGGAGAGTCGCGATTGATGGAGAAAGACTCCGGGAGCCGGGGACGATGCTCGTGTGCTGGAGCATAAAGACGGTGTCGGGATGTCGGTGCGCGGAGATGAAGAGCACGGGGAAGACGAAGACGAAGATGAGATGGGGGTTGGTGACGAGGTTTCTCTCCCCCCATTTCTCTCACTATTTAAAGGGAAGGAACGGAAAACGAGGCTGTCAAGGCAAAGATCGAGGCGACAAGTGAGTAAACGCAATGATGGCGCCTAGATTTTGGGGATAAGCAATTATGGGCGAAAGATTCGCTGAAGTTACAGTGCTTTGGGACTGGAGCCGAGGAGATGAGGCGACAACCTTTAATACTATATGGCGACTCAGGTTAAGTACCATGGATGGCGGCTCAACGTTTGCCGGAGGCCGGAAATGAGGAGAGTCGGCCTAATATTGATGGGAGTTTATTGACACGAATGAATTCACAACAATCTGGGGCCTAATGTTGGGGATATTACCTGTGGGTATCCCGCCCTTAATGGGCCGGGTCACCAAAGGGGAGACTCACCTTTGATTATGCGTCCAGTGGCCCAGGAGTCGTAGGGCGGTTCAAAAGACCATGTGGATGATGGAACTTCATGGAAGCTCGTGGTCGTGGGGAACACGGCGACTTAGAGATAAGGAAAACTACCAAGAGTAGGATGGCAGGACTTTGTAAACCCTAGGGCCTCGACGTGTATATAAAGGCGAGTCCCAGGGAAAGGTCAGGCGAGTTAGAGAGAATCGAGAGCTAGGTCAGGCGAGTTACGCCTTCTTTGTAATCGAAACCACCATCAATCTACAAAAAGTAGGACGTAGGCTTTTACCTCCTCACGAGGGTCCGAACCTGGGTAAATGAGAGTCTCGCTCTCGCTCACCCCCTTTGACTCGCCACCAAGGTGCGATGGCTCCATCTTTAAGTCCTTTCACGAGGACATCTGTCGTGACAAAACCACGACACATAGGGTTCATAGAGCATAAAAAATAGTCTACTATAACCCCACGAAACTAGCTCGAAATGACAAAAACTAGTTTTTGGGACATCTCGGTAGTCTTGCATAGGGTTCATGGAGCATAAAAAATCAACCCGGGACCCCAAGACAGTGCGCAATCGCCCATGCAAGTGGCCCAAAACGACAAAAGCACATAGTTTTTGTGATGTCTCGATAGCCTTGCACAGGGTTCATGGAGCATTCAAAATCGACCCGGGACCCCAAAACAGTGCACTATAGCCCCAAAACTGGCGAGAAATGACAAAACAACGATTTTTGCAATGTCTCGATAGCCGTACACATGGTTCATGGAGTATCAAAAATCGGCCCACGAAACGGGCCCGAAATGACAAAAACAACGAGTTTTTGCGATGTCTCTATTGCCGTGCACAGGGTTCATGGAGTATCAAAAATAGACCCGGGACCCCCAAACACTGTGCTATAGCCCACGAAACTAGGCTGAAACTACAAAAACAATGAGTTTTTGCAACGTCTCGATAGGCCTGCACATTGTTTATGGAGTATCAACAAATGATATAAGACCCCAAAATAGTGCGTTGTAGCCCACGAAACTAGCCCGAAACGAGAAAAACAATGTGTTTCTATGACGTCTCGATAGCTGCGCATAAGGTTCATGGAGCATCAAAAATCGACTCGAGACCCCAAAACAGTGCGCTAGCCCACGAAACTGGCCCAAAACGAGGAAAACAACGAGTTTTTGGGAAATCTCGGTAGCCGTGCATCAAAAATCTACGCGGGACCCCAAGACACTACGCTATCGCCCACGAAAGTGGCCCAACACGAAAAATCACAAAGTTTTTGTGATGTCTCGATAGTCGTGCACACGGTTCATGGAGTATCAAAAATCGACCCGGGACCCCAAAACACTACGCTATAGCCCACGAAACTTGTGGCCCAAAATGACAAAAACAACGAGTTTTTTGACGTCTCAATAGGCGTGCACATGGTTCATGGAGCATAAAAAATCGACCCGGGGCCCCAAAACAGTGCGCCATAGCCCACAAAACTGGCCCGAGAAGACAAAAATAACGAGTTTCTATGATGTCTCAATAGCCGTGCACAGGGTTCATGGAGCATCAAAAATCGACCCGGGACCCCAAAACGATGCGTTATAGCCAACGAAACTCGCCCGAGAAGACAAAGAAATGAGTATTTGCGATGTCTTGATAACCGATCACAAGGTTCATGGCACAACAAAAATGGACCCGGGACCCGTTATAGCCGAGGAAACTATCCCAAAATGACAAAAATAACTAGTTTTTGCGAAGACTACATAGCCATGCACACGGTTCATGGAGCATGAAGAATTGACACGGGACCCCAAAGCAGTGCGCTGTAGCCGAGGAAACTGCCCCGAAATGACAAAAAACAAGTTTCTACGACATCTCGGTAGCCGTGCACACGGTTCATGGAGCATGAAAAATCAACCAAGGAACAAAAGACATTGTGCTATCCCCACGAAAGTGGCCCAAAATGACAAAAGCGCAGTGTTTCTGTGATGTCTTGATAATCGTGCACAGGGTTCATGGAGCAAAAAAAATCGACCCGGGACCCAAAACAGTGAGCTATAGCCCACGAAACGTGCCCAAAATGACAAAACCAATGAGTTTTTGCGACGTCTCTATAGCCGTGCACAGGGTTCACCGAGCATCAAAAATCGACCCCGGGCCCCAAAATAGTGCATTAGCCCACGAAACTAGCGAGAAATGTCAAACCAATGAGTTTTTGTGACGTCTCGAAAGCCGTGCGCAGGATTCATGGAGTATCAAAAATCGACCCTGGACCCCAAAATAGTGCGTAGCCTAGGAAACTGGCGCGAAACGACAAAACAACGAGTTTTTGCGACGTCTCGACAGCTGTCCATAGCCTTCATGGAGCATAGAAAATCGACCAGGGAGCCCAAAGCATTGTGATATAGCCCATGAAACTGACCATAGCCCATGAAACTGACCCAAAATGACAAAAACGAGTTTTTGGGACATCTCGGTACTCATGCACACGGTTCGTGGAGCATCAAAAATCGATCAGGGACACCAAGACAGTGCACTATCACCCACGAAAGTGGCCCAAAACGACAAAAGCAGAGAGTTTTTGCCATGCCTCGATAGCCAGGCACAAGGTTCATCGCGCATCAAAAATCGACCCGGGACCCCACAACATTGCGTTATGGGCCACGAAACTTGCCCGAAAAGACAAAAAACAAAGGGTTTTTGCGATGTCTTGATAGTCGATCACACGGTTCATGGCGCATCAAAAATGGGCCCGGGACCCAGAACAGTGTGTTATAGCCCACGAAACTGGCCTGAAACGACAAAAACAACGAGGTTTTGCGACGTATGGATAGCCATGCACACAGTTCATGGAACATCAAAAATTGACCTGGGAACCCAAAAGAGTGCACTATTGCCCACGAAACGGGCCGAGAACGATAAAAACAATGAGTTATTGCGATGTCTCGATAGTCGTGCACAGGGTTCATGGAGCATCGAAAATCGACTCGGGAACCCAAAACAGTGCGCTATAGCCCTCGAAACTGGCCCAAAAAGACAAAAGCAGTGAGTTTCTATGACGTCTCCATAGTCGTGGACAGGGTTCATAGACAATCAAAAATCGACATCACAACCCAAAAGAGTTTGCATGGCTGATGCGTGAAACTAGCAAGGAACGGCAAAAACATCGAGTTTTTGTGGCATCTCGATAGCCGTGTACATGGTTCATGATGTATCAAAAATCGTCCGGGACCCCAAAACTCTTCGCTATAGTCCATGAAACTCGTTCGAAACGACAAAACAACGAGTTTTTGCGACGTCTCGATAGTCGTGCATAGTGTTCATGGATCATCAAAGATCGACTCGGGACCCCAATATTGGGTGATATAGCCCACGAAACTGGCCCAAAATACAAAAACGAGTTTTTGGGTCATCTCAGTAGCCGTGCAAAGGGTTCATGGAGCAGAAAAAATCGACCCGGGCCCCCAAAATACTGTGTTATAGCCCACGAAACTCGCCACAAACGATAAAAACAACGGGTTTTTGCGATGCCTCGATAGCCGTGTATAGGGTTCATGGAGCATCAAAAATTGACACGGGACCCCAAAATAGTGCGCTATAGCCGACGAAACGGGCCCGAAATTACAAAAACAACGAGTTTTTACGACGTCTCTCTTGTCGTGCATAGGGTTCATAGAGCATAAAAAATCGACCCGGGGCACCAAAATAGTCTGCTATAACCCACGAAACTAGCCAAAAAGGACATAAGCAACGTGTTTTTGCGAAGTATCGATAGTCGTGCACAGGGTTCATGGAGTATCAAAAATCGACCCAGGACCCCAAAACAGTGCACTATAGCCCACGAAACTGGCCCGAAACGATAAAAATAACGAGTTTTTGCAATGTCTTGATAGCCGTGCACACGATTCATGGAGCATCAACAATCGACCCGAGACCCCAAAATAGTGTGTTGTAGCCCACGAAACTAGCCCGAAAAGACAAAAAACAACGAGTTTTTATGACGTCTCGATAGCTGTGCACAGGTTTCATGGAGCATCAAAAACCCATCCGGGACCCCAAAACAGTGCGCTCCCACGAAACTCGCCCGAAAACACAAAACAATGAGTTTTTGCGACGTTTCGATAGCCATGCATGGGGTTCATGGAGCATCAATAATCGACCCGGGACCCCAAAACAGTCTACTATAACCCACGAAACTAGCTCGAAATGACAAAAACGAGTTTTTGGGACATCTCGGTAGTCGTGCACACGGTTCATGGAGCATCAAAAATCAACCCGGGACCCCAAGACAGTGCGCAATCGCCCACGAAAGTGGCCCAAAACGACAAAAGCACAGAGTTTTTGCGATGTCTCGATAGCCTTGCACAGGGTTCATGGAGCATCAAAAATCGACCCGGCACCCCAAAACAGTGCACTATAGCTCCGAAACTGGCGAGAAACGACAAAACAACGATTTTTGCAACGTCTCGATAGCCGTGCACACGGTTCATTGAGTATCAAAAATCGGCCCACGAAACGGGCCCGAAATGACAAAAACAACGAGTTTTTGCGACGTCTCTATTGCCGTGCACAGGGTTCATGGAGTATCAAAAATAGACCCGGGACCCCCAAACACTGTGCTATAGCCCACGAAACTAGGCTGAAACGACAAAAACAACGAGTTTTTGCAACTGCCCGATAGCCCTGCACATGGTTCATGGAGTATCAATAAACGACACAAGACCCCAAAACAGTGCGTTGTAGACCACGAAACTAGTCCGAAACAAGAAAAACAACGAGTTTCTATGACGTCTCGATAGTTGTGCACAAGGTTCATGGAGCATCAAAAATCGACCCGAGACCCCAAAACAGTGCGCTAGCCCACGAAACTGGCCCGAAACGAGGAAAACAACGAGTTTTTGGGAAATCTCAGTAGCCATGCATCAAAAATCTACCCGGGACCCCAAGACACTACGCTATCGCCCACGAAAGTGGCCCAAAACGAAAAAGCACAAAGTTTTTCCGATGTCTCGATAGCCGTGCACAGGGTTCATGGAGCATCAAAAATCGATCCGGGACCCCAAAACGATGAGTTATAGCCGACGAAATTCGCCCGAGAAGACAAAACAATGAGTATTTGCGATGTCTTGATAACCGATCACACGGTTCATGGCACAACAAAAATGGACCCGGGACCCGTTATAGCCGAGGAAACTGTCCCAAAATGACAAAAATAACGAGTTTTTGCGACGTCTACCTAGCCATGCACACGGTTCATGGAGCATTAAAAATTGACACGGGACCCCAAAGCAGTGCGCTGTAGCCGAAGAGGCTGCCCCGAAAGGACAAAAAACAAGTTTCTACGACATCTCGATAGCCGTGCACATGGTTCATGGAGCATGAAAAATCAACCCGGGACCTCAAGACATTGTGCTATCACCACGAAAGTGGCCAAAACGACAAAACTGCAGTGTTTTTGCGATGTCTTGATAATCGTGCGCAGGGTTCATGGAGCATAAAAAATCGACCCGGGACCCCAAAACAGTGCACTATAGCCCACGAAACGTTTCCAAAATTACAAAACCAACGATTTTTTGCGACGTCTCTATAGCCGTGCACAGGTTTCACCGAGCATCAAAAATCGACCCGGGGCCCCAAAATAGTGCATTAGCCCACAAAACTAGCGAGAAACGTCAAACCAACGTGTTTTTGCGACATCTCGAAAGCCGTGCACAGGGTTCATGGAGTATCAAATATCGACCCCGGACCCCAAAATAGTGCGCTATAGCCTAGGAAACTGGCGCGAAACGACAAAAACAACGAGTTTCTACGACGTCTCGACAACCATGCATAGCCTTCATGGAGCATAAAAAATCGACTAGGGAACCAAAGCATTGTGCTATAGCCCATGAAACTGGCCCGAAATGACAAAAATGAGTTTTTGGGGCATCTCGGTAATCATGCACACGGTTCGTGGAGCATCAAAAATCGATCAGGGACACCAAGACAGTGCACTATCACCCACGAAAGTGGCCCAAAACGACAAAAGCACAGAGTTTTTGCCATGCCTCGATAGGGAGGCACACGGTTCATCGAGCGTCAAAAATCGACCCGGGACCCCACAACATTGCGTTATGGGCCACGAAACTTGCCCGAACAGACAAAAAACAAAGAGTTTTTCCGATGTCTTGATAGCCGATCACACGGTTCATGGCGCATCAAAAATGGGCCCGGGACCCACAACAGTGCGTTATAGCCCACAAAACTGGCCCGAAACGACAAAAACAATGAGGTTTTGCAACGTATGGATAGCCATCCACACGGTTCATGGAACATAAAAAATTGACCCGTAACCCAAAACAGTGCACTATTGCCCACGAAACGGGCCCAGAACGACAAAAACAATGAGTTATTGCGATGTCTCGATAGTCGTGCACAGGGTTCATGGAGCATCGAAAATCGACCCGGGAACCCAAAACAGTGCGCTATAGCCCTCGAAACTGGCCCAAAAAGACAAAAGCAGTGAGTTTCTATGACGTCTCCATAGTCGTGGACAGGGTTCATAGACAATCAAAAATCGACATCACAACCCAAAAATCGACATCGAGTTTTTGTGGCATCTCGATAGCCGTGTACATGGTTCATGATGTATCAAAAATCGACTCGGACCCCAAAACACTTCGCTATAGTCTATGAAACTGGTCCAAAACGAGAAAACAACGAGTTTTTGCGACGTCTCGATAGTCGTGCATAGTGTTCATGGATCATCAAAGATTGACTCGGGACCCCAATATTGGGTGATATATCCCACCAAACTGGCCCAAAATACAAAAATGAGTTTTTGGGTCATCTCGGTAGCCTTGCAAAGGGTTCATGGAGCATAAAAATCGACCCGGGCCCCCAAAATAGTGTGTTATAGCCCACGGAACTCGCGAGAAACGATAAAAACAACGAGTTTTTGCGATGCCTCGATAGCCGTGTATAGGGTTCATGGAGCATAAAAATTTGACCCGGGACCACAAAATAGTGCGCTATAGCCGACGAAGCGGGCCTGAAATTACAAAAACAACGAGTTTTTGCTACATTTGTGTTGCCGTGCATAGGCTTCATAGAGCATAAAAAATCGACCCGGGGCCCCAAAATAGTCCGCTATAACCCACGAAACTAGCCAGAAACAACATAAGCAACGTGTTTTTGCGAAGTCTCGATAGTCATACATAGGGTTCATGGAGTATCAAAAATCGACCCGGGACCCCAAAACAGTGCACTATAGCCCACAAAACTGGCCCGAAAGGACAACAACAACGAGTTTTTGCAATGTGTTGATAGCGGTGCACAGGGTTCATGGAGCATCAACAATCGACCCGAGACCGCAAAATAGTGTGTTGTAGCCCACGAAACTGGCCCGAAAAGACAAAAACGAGTTTCTATGACGTCTCGATAGCTGTGCACAGGGTTCATGGAGCATCAAAAACCGACCCGGGACCCCAAAACAGTGCGCTCCCGCGAAACTTGCCCGAAAAGACAAAAACAATGAGTTTTTGCGACGTCTCGATAGCCATACATAGGGTTCATGGACCATCAATAATCGACCCGGGACCCCAAAACACTCTACTATAACCCACAAAACTAGCTCGAAATGACAAAAGTCGAGTTTTTGGGACATCTCGGTAGTCGTGCACAGAGTTCATGGAGCATCAATAATCAACCCGGGACCCCAAGACAGTGCGCAATCGCCCATGAAAGTGGCCCAAAACGACAAAAGCACAGAGTTTTTGCGACGTCTCGATAGTCGTGCACTGTGTTCATGGAGCATCAAAGATCAACCCAGGACCCCAAAACTGGGTGATATTGCCCATGAAACTGGCCCAAAATACAAAAACGAGTTTTTGGGTCATCTCGGTAGCCGTGCACAGGGTTCACCGAGCATCAAAAATCGACCCGGGGCCCCAAAATAGTGCATTAGCCCACGAAACTAGGGAGAAATGTCAAACCAATGAGTTTTTGTGACGTCTCGAAAGCCGTGCGCAGGGTTCATGGAGTATCAAAAATCGACCCCGGACCCCAAAATAGTGCGTAGCCTAGGAAACTGGCGCGAAACGACAAAACAACGAGTTTTTGCGACGTCTCGACAGCTCTCCATAGCCTTCATGGAGCATAGAAAATCGACCAGGGGGCCCAAAGCATTGTGATATAGCCCATGAAACTGACCATAGCCCATGAAACTGACCCGAAATGACAAAAGCGAGTTTTTGGGACATCTCGGTACTCATGCACACGGTTCGTGGAGCATCAAAAATCGATCAGGGACACCAAGACAGTGCACTATCACCCACGAAAGTGGCCCAAAACGACAAAAGCAGAGAGTTTTTGCCATGCCTCGATAGCCAGGCACAAGGTTCATCGCGCATCAAAAATCGACCCGGGACCCCACAACATTGCGTTATGGGCCACGAAACTTGCCCGAAAAGACAAAAAACAAAGGGTTTTTGCGATGTCTTGATAGTCGATCACACGGTTCATGGCGCATCAAAAATGGGCCCGGGACCCAGAACAGTGCGTTATAGCCCACGAAACTGGCCTGAAACGACAAAAACAACGAGGTTTTGCGACGTATGGATAGCCATGCACACAGTTCATGGAACATCAAAAATTGACCTGGGAACCCAAAAGAGTGCACTATTGCCCACGAAACGGGCCGAGAACGATAAAAACAATGAGTTATTGCGATGTCTCGATAGTCGTGCACAGGGTTCATGGAGCATCGAAAATCGACTCGGGAACCCAAAACAGTGCGCTATAGCCCTCGAAACTGGCCCAAAAAGACAAAAGCAGTGAGTTTCTATGACGTCTCCATAGTCGTGGACAGGGTTCATAGACAATCAAAAATCGACATCACAACCCAAAAGAGTTTGCATGGCTGATGCGTGAAACTAGCAAGGAACGGCAAAAACATCGAGTTTTTGTGGCATCTCGATAGCCGTGTACATGGTTCATGATGTATCAAAAATCGTCCGGGACCCCAAAACTCTTCGCTATAGTCCATGAAACTCGTTCGAAACGACAAAACAACGAGTTTTTGCGACGTCTCGATAGTCGTGCATAGTGTTCATGGATCATCAAAGATCGACTCGGGACCCCAATATTGGGTGATATAGCCCACGAAACTGGCCCAAAATACAAAAACGAGTTTTTGGGTCATCTCAGTAGCCGTGCAAAGGGTTCATGGAGCAGAAAAAATCGACCCGGGCCCCCAAAATACTGTGTTATAGCCCACGAAACTCGCCACAAACGATAAAAACAACGGGTTTTTGCGATGCCTCGATAGCCGTGTATAGGGTTCATGGAGCATCAAAAATTGACACGGGACCCCAAAATAGTGCGCTATAGCCGACGAAACGGGCCCGAAATTACAAAAACAACGAGTTTTTACGACGTCTCTCTTGTCGTGCATAGGGTTCATAGAGCATAAAAAATCGACCCGGGGCACCAAAATAGTCTGCTATAACCCACGAAACTAGCCAAAAAGGACATAAGCAACGTGTTTTTGCGAAGTATCGATAGTCGTGCACAGGGTTCATGGAGTATCAAAAATCGACCCAGGACCCCAAAACAGTGCACTATAGCCCACGAAACTGGCCCGAAACGATAAAAATAACGAGTTTTTGCAATGTCTTGATAGCCGTGCACACGATTCATGGAGCATCAACAATCGACCCGAGACCCCAAAATAGTGTGTTGTAGCCCACGAAACTAGCCCGAAAAGACAAAAAACAACGAGTTTTTATGACGTCTCGATAGCTGTGCACAGGTTTCATGGAGCATCAAAAACCCATCCGGGACCCCAAAACAGTGCGCTCCCACGAAACTCGCCCGAAAACACAAAACAATGAGTTTTTGCGACGTTTCGATAGCCATGCATGGGGTTCATGGAGCATCAATAATCGACCCGGGACCCCAAAACAGTCTACTATAACCCACGAAACTAGCTCGAAATGACAAAAACGAGTTTTTGGGACATCTCGGTAGTCGTGCACACGGTTCATGGAGCATCAAAAATCAACCCGGGACCCCAAGACAGTGCGCAATCGCCCACGAAAGTGGCCCAAAACGACAAAAGCACAGAGTTTTTGCGATGTCTCGATAGCCTTACACAGGGTTCATGGAGCATCAAAAATCGACCCGGGACCCCAAAACAGTGCACTATAGCCCCGAAACTGGCGAGAAACGACAAAACAACGATTTTTGCAACGTCTCGATAGCCGTGCACACGGTTCATGGAGTATCAAAAATCGGCCCACGAAACGGGCCCGAAATGACAAAAACAACGAGTTTTTGCGACGTCTCTATTGCCGTGCACAGGGTTCATGGAGTATAAAAAATAGACCCGGGACCCCCAAACACTGTGCTATAGCCCACGAAACTAGGCTGAAACGACAAAAACAACGAGTTTTTGCAACTGCCCGATAGCCCTGCACATGGTTCATGGAGTATCAATAAACGACACAAGACCCCAAAACAGTGCGTTGTAGACCACGAAACTAGTCCGAAACAAGAAAAACAACGAGTTTCTATGACGTCTCGATAGTTGTGCACAAGGTTCATGGAGCATCAAAAATCGACCCGAGACCCCAAAACAGTGCGCTAGCCCACGAAACTGGCCCGAAACGAGGAAAACAACGAGTTTTTGGGAAATCTCAGTAGCCATGCATCAAAAATCTACCCGGGACCCCAAGACACTACGCTATCGCCCACGAAAGTGGCCCAAAACGAAAAAGCACAAAGTTTTTCCGATGTCTCGATAGCCGTGCACAGGGTTCATGGAGCATCAAAAATCGATCCGGGACCCCAAAACGATGAGTTATAGCCGACGAAATTCGCCCGAGAAGACAAAACAATGAGTATTTGCGATGTCTTGATAACCGATCACACGGTTCATGGCACAACAAAAATGGACCCGGGACCCGTTATAGCCGAGGAAACTGTCCCAAAATGACAAAAATAACGAGTTTTTGCGACGTCTACCTAGCCATGCACACGGTTCATGGAGCATTAAAAATTGACACGGGACCCCAAAGCAGTGCGCTGTAGCCGAAGAGGCTGCCCCGAAAGGACAAAAAACAAGTTTCTACGACATCTCGATAGCCGTGCACATGGTTCATGGAGCATGAAAAATCAACCCGGGACCTCAAGACATTGTGCTATCACCACGAAAGTGGCCAAAACGACAAAACTGCAATGTTTTTGCGATGTCTTGATAATCGTGCGCAGGGTTCATGGAGCATAAAAAATCGACCCGGGACCCCAAAACAGTGCACTATAGCCCACGAAACGTTTCCAAAATTACAAAACCAACGATTTTTTGCGACGTCTCTATAGCCGTGCACAGGTTTCACCGAGCATCAAAAATCGACCCGGGGCCCCAAAATAGTGCATTAGCCCACAAAACTAGCGAGAAACGTCAAACCAACGTGTTTTTGCGACATCTCGAAAGCCCTGCACAGGGTTCATGGAGTATCAAATATCGACCCCGGACCCCAAAATAGTGCGCTATAGCCTAGGAAACTGGCGCGAAACGACAAAAACAACGAGTTTCTACGACGTCTCGACAACCATGCATAGCCTTCATGGAGCATAAAAAATCGACTAGGGAACCAAAGCATTGTGCTATAGCCCATGAAACTGGCCCGAAATGACAAAAATGAGTTTTTGGGGCATCTCGGTAATCATGCACACGGTTCGTGGAGCATCAAAAATCGATCAGGGACACCAAGACAGTGCACTATCACCGACGAAAGTGGCCCAAAACGACAAAAGCACAGAGTTTTTGCCATGCCTCGATAGGGAGGCACACGGTTCATCGAGCGTCAAAAATCGACCCGGGACCCCACAACATTGCGTTATGGGCCACGAAACTTGCCCGAACAGACAAAAAACAAAGAGTTTTTGCGATGTCTTGATAGCCGATCACACGGTTCATGGCGCATCAAAAATGGGCCCGGGACCCACAACAGTGCGTTATAGCCCACAAAACTGGCCCGAAACGACAAAAACAATGAGGTTTTGCAACGTATGGATAGCCATCCACACGGTTCATGGAACATAAAAAATTGACCCGTAACCCAAAACAGTGCACTATTGCCCACGAAACGGGCCCAGAACGACAAAAACAATGAGTTATTGCGATGTCTCGATAGTCGTGCACAGGGTTCATGGAGCATCGAAAATCGACCCGGGAACCCAAAACAGTGCGCTATAGCCCTCGAAACTGGCCCAAAAAGACAAAAGCAGTGAGTTTCTATGACGTCTCCATAGTCGTGGACAGGGTTCATAGACAATCAAAAATCGACATCACAACCCAAAAATCGACATCGAGTTTTTGTGGCATCTCGATAGCCGTGTACATGGTTCATGATGTATCAAAAATCGACTGGGACCCCAAAACACTTCGCTATAGTCTATGAAACTGGTCCAAAACGAGAAAACAACGAGTTTTTGCGACGTCTCGATAGTCGTGCATAGTGTTCATGGATCATCAAAGATTGACTCGGGACCCCAATATTGGGTGATATATCCCACCAAACTGGCCCAAAATACAAAAATGAGTTTTTGGGTCATCTCGGTAGCCTTGCAAAGGGTTCATGGAGCATAAAAATCGACCCGGGCCCCCAAAATAGTGTGTTATAGCCCACGGAACTCGCGAGAAACGATAAAAACAACGAGTTTTTGCGATGCCTCGATAGCCGTGTATAGGGTTCATGGAGCATAAAAATTTGACCCGGGACCACAAAATAGTGCGCTATAGCCGACGAAGCGGGCCTGAAATTACAAAAACAACGAGTTTTTGCTACATTTGTGTTGCCGTGCATAGGCTTCATAGAGCATAAAAAATCGACCCGGGGCCCCAAAATAGTCCGCTATAACCCACGAAACTAGCCAGAAACAACATAAGCAACGTGTTTTTGCGAAGTCTCGATAGTCATACATAGGGTTCATGGAGTATCAAAAATCGACCCGGGACCCCAAAACAGTGCACTATAGCCCACAAAACTGGCCCGAAAGGACAACAACAACGAGTTTTTGCAATGTGTTGATAGCGGTGCACAGGGTTCATGGAGCATCAACAATCGACCCGAGACCGCAAAATAGTGTGTTGTAGCCCACGAAACTGGCCCGAAAAGACAAAAACGAGTTTCTATGACGTCTCGATAGCTGTGCACAGGGTTCATGGAGCATCAAAAACCGACCCGGGACCCCAAAACAGTGCGCTCCCGCGAAACTTGCCCGAAAAGACAAAAACAATGAGTTTTTGCGACGTCTCGATAGCCATACATAGGGTTCATGGACCATCAATAATCGACCCGGGACCCCAAAACACTCTACTATAACCCACAAAACTAGCTCGAAATGACAAAAGTCGAGTTTTTGGGACATCTCGGTAGTCGTGCACAGAGTTCATGGAGCATCAATAATCAACCCGGGACCCCAAGACAGTGCGCAATCGCCCATGAAAGTGGCCCAAAACGACAAAAGCACAGAGTTTTTGCGACGTCTCGATAGTCGTGCACTGTGTTCATGGAGCATCAAAGATCAACCCAGGACCCCAAAACTGGGTGATATTGCCCATGAAACTGGCCCAAAATACAAAAACGAGTTTTTGGGTCATCTCGGTAGCCGTGCACAGGGTTCACCGAGCATCAAAAATCGACCCGGGGCCCCAAAATAGTGCATTAGCCCACGAAACTAGGGAGAAATGTCAAACCAATGAGTTTTTGTGACGTCTCGAAAGCCGTGCGCAGGGTTCATGGAGTATCAAAAATCGACCCCGGACCCCAAAATAGTGCGTAGCCTAGGAAACTGGCGCGAAACGACAAAACAACGAGTTTTTGCGACGTCTCGACAGCTCTCCATAGCCTTCATGGAGCATAGAAAATCGACCAGGGGGCCCAAAGCATTGTGATATAGCCCATGAAACTGACCATAGCCCATGAAACTGACCCGAAATGACAAAAGCGAGTTTTTGGGACATCTCGGTACTCATGCACACGGTTCGTGGAGCATCAAAAATCGATCAGGGACACCAAGACAGTGCACTATCACCCACGAAAGTGGCCCAAAACGACAAAAGCAGAGAGTTTTTGCCATGCCTCGATAGCCAGGCACAAGGTTCATCGCGCATCAAAAATCGACCCGGGACCCCACAACATTGCGTTATGGGCCACGAAACTTGCCCGAAAAGACAAAAAACAAAGGGTTTTTGCGATGTCTTGATAGTCGATCACACGGTTCATGGCGCATCAAAAATGGGCCCGGGACCCAGAACAGTGCGTTATAGCCTACGAAACTGGCCTGAAACGACAAAAACAACGAGGTTTTGCGACGTATGGATAGCCATGCACACAGTTCATGGAACATCAAAAATTGACCTGGGAACCCAAAACAGTGCACTATTGCCCACGAAACGGGCCGAGAACGATAAAAACAATGAGTTATTGCGATGTCTCGATAGTCGTGCACAGGGTTCATGGAGCATCGAAAATCGACTCGGGAACCCAAAACAGTGCGCTATAGCCCTCGAAACTGGCCCAAAAAGACAAAAGCAGTGAGTTTCTATGACGTCTCCATAGTCGTGGACAGGGTTCATAGACAATCAAAAATCGACATCACAACCCAAAAGAGTTTGCATGGCTGATGCGTGAAACTAGCAAGGAACGGCAAAAACATCGAGTTTTTGTGGCATCTCGATAGCCGTGTACATGGTTCATGATGTATCAAAAATCGTCCGGGACCCCAAAACTCTTCGCTATAGTCCATGAAACTCGTTCGAAACGACAAAACAACGAGTTTTTGCGACGTCTCGATAGTCGTGCATAGTGTTCATGGATCATCAAAGATCGACTCGGGACCCCAATATTGGGTGATATAGCCCACGAAACTGGCCCAAAATACAAAAACGAGTTTTTGGGTCATCTCAGTAGCCGTGCAAAGGGTTCATGGAGCATAAAAAATCGACCCGGGCCCCCAAAATAGTGTGTTATAGCCCACGAAACTCGCCACAAACGATAAAAACAACGAGTTTTTGCGATGCCTCGATAGCCGTGTATAGGGTTCATGGAGCATCAAAAATTGACACGGGACCCCAAAATAGTGCGCTATAGCCGACGAAACGGGCCCGAAATTACAAAACAACGAGTTTTTACGACGTCTCTCTTGTCGTGCATAGGGTTCATAGAGCATAAAAAATCGACCCGGGGCACCAAAATAGTCTGCTATAACCCACGAAACTAGCCAAAAAGGACATAAGCAACGTGTTTTTGCGAAGTATCGATAGTCGTGCACAGGGTTCATGGAGTATCAAAAATCGACCCAGGACCCCAAAACAGTGCACTATAGCCCACGAAACTGGCCCGAAACGATAAAAATACCGAGTTTTTGCAATGTCTTGATAGCCGTGCACACGATTCATGGAGCATCAACAATCGACCCGAGACCCCAAAATAGTGTGCTGTAGCCCACGAAACTAGCCCGAAAAGACAAAAAACAACGAGTTTCTATGACGTCTCGATAGCTGTGCACAGGTTTCATGGAGCATCAAAAACCCATCCGGGACCCCAAAACAGTGCGCTCCCACGAAACTCGCCCGAAAACACAAAACAATGAGTTTTTGCGACGTTTCGATAGCCATGCATGGGGTTCATGGAGCATCAATAATCGACCCGAGACCCCAAAACAGTCTACTATAACCCACGAAACTAGCTCGAAATGACAAAAACGAGTTTTTGGGACATCTCGGTAGTCGTGCACACGGTTCATGGAGCATCAAAAATCAACCCGGGACCCCAAGACAGTGCGCAATCGCCCACGAAAGTGGCCCAAAACGACAAAAGCACAGAGTTTTTGCGATGTCTCGATAGCCTTGCACAGGGTTCATGGAGCATCAAAAATCGACCCGGGACCCCAAAACAGTGCACCATAGCCCCGAAACTGGCGAGAAACGACAAAACAACGATTTTTGCAACGTCTCGATAGCCGTGCACACGGTTCATGGAGTATCAAAAATCGGCCCACGAAACGGGCCCGAAATGACAAAAACAACGAGTTTTTGCGACTTCTCTATTGCCGTGCACAGGGTTCATGGAGTATCAAAAATAGACCCGGGACCCCCAAACACTGTGCTATAGCCCACGAAACTAGGCTGAAACGACAAAAACAACGAGTTTTTGAACTTCGCGATAGCCCTGCACATGGTTCATGGAGTATCAACAAACGAAACAAGACCCCAAAACAGTGCGTTGTAGCCCACGAAACTAGTCCGAAACAAGAAAAACAACGAGTTTCTATGACGTCTCGATAGTTGTGCGCAAGGTTCATGGAGCATAAAAAATCGACCCGAGACCCCAAAACAGTGCGCTAGCCCACGAAACTGGCCCGAAACGAGGAAAACAACGAGTTTTTGGGAAATCTCAGTAGCCATGCATCAAAAATCTACCCGGGACCCCAAGACACTACGCTATCGCCCACGAAAGTGGCCCAAAACGAACAAGCACAAAGTTTTTCTGATGTCTCGATAGCCGTGCACAGGGTTCATGGAGCATCAAAAATCGATCCGGGACCCCAAAACGATGAGTTATAGCCGACGAAATTTGCCCGAGAAGACAAAACAATGAGTATTTGCGATGTCTTGATAACCGATCACACGGTTCATGGCACAACAAAAATGGACCCGGGACCCGTTATAGCCGAGGAAACTGTCCCAAAATGACAAAAATAACGAGTTTTTGCGACGTCTACATAACCATGCACACGGTTCATGGAGCATTAAAAATTGACATGGGACCCCAAAGCAGTGCGCTGTAGCCGAAGAGACTGCCCCGAAAGGACAAAAAACAAGTTTCTACGAGATCTCGATAGCCGCGCACATGGTTCATGGAGCATGAAAAATCAACCCGGGACCTCAAGACATTGTACTATCACCACGAAAGTGGCCAAAACGACAAAACTGCAGTGTTTTTGCGATGTCTTGATAATCATGCGTAGGGTTCATGGAGCAAAAAAAATCGACCCGGGACCCCAAAACAGTGCACTATAGCCCACGAAACGTTTCCAAAATTACAAAACCAACGAGTTTTTGCGACGTCTCTATAGCCGTGCACAGGGTTCACCGAGCATCAAAAATCGACCCGGGGCCCCAAAATAGTGCATTAGCCCACAAAACTAGCGAGAAACGTCAAACCAACGTGTTTTTGCGACATCTCGAAAGCCGTGCACAGGGTTCATGGAGTATCAAATACCGACCCCGGACCCCAAAATAGTGCGCTATAGCCTAGGAAACTGGCGCGAAACGACAAAAACAACGAGTTTCTGCGACGTCTCGACAACCATGCATAGCCTTCATGGAGCATAAAAAATCGACTAGGGAACCAAAGCATTGTGCTATAGCCCATGAAACTGGCCCGAAATGACAAAAATGAGTTTTTGGGGCATCTCGGTAATCATGCACACGGTTCGTGGAGCATCAAAAATCGATCAGGGACACCAAGACAGTGCACTATCACCCACGAAAGTGGCCCAAAACGACAAAAGCACAGAGTTTTTGCCATGCCTCGATAGGGAGGCACACGGTTCATCGAGCGTCAAAAATCGACCCGGGACCCCACAACATTGCGTTATGGGCCACGAAACTTGCCCGAACAGACAAAAAACAAAGAGTTTTTGCGATGTCTTGATAGCCGATCACACGGTTCATGGCGCATCAAAAATGGGCCCGGGACCCACAACAGTGCGTTATAGCCCACAAAACTCGCCCGAAACGACAAAAACAATGAGGTTTTGCAACGTATTGATAGCCATCCACACGGTTCATGGAACATAAAAAATTGACCCAGAACCCAAAACAGTGCACTATTGCCCACGAAACGGGCCCAGAACGACAAAAACAATGAGTTATTGCGATGTCTCGATAGTCGTGCATAGGGTTCATGGAGCATCAAAAATCGACCCGGGACCCCAAAACGATGCGTTATAGCCAACGAAACTCGCCCGAGAAGACAAAGAAATGAGTATTTGCGATGTCTTGATAACCGATCACAAGGTTCATGGCACAACAAAAATGGACCCGGGACCCGTTATAGCCGAGGAAACTATCCCAAAATGACAAAAATAACTAGTTTTTGCGAAGACTACATAGCCATGCACACGGTTCATGGAGCATGAAGAATTGACACGGGACCCCAAAGCAGTGCGCTGTAGCCGAGGAAACTGCCCCGAAATGACAAAAAACAAGTTTCTACGACATCTCGGTAGCCGTGCACACGGTTCATGGAGCATGAAAAATCAACCAAGGAACAAAAGACATTGTGCTATCCCCACGAAAGTGGCCCAAAATGACAAAAGCGCAGTGTTTCTGTGATGTCTTGATAATCGTGCACAGGGTTCATGGAGCAAAAAAAATCGACCCGGGACCCAAAACAGTGAGCTATAGCCCACGAAACGTGCCCAAAATGACAAAACCAATGAGTTTTTGCGACGTCTCTATAGCCGTGCACAGGGTTCACCGAGCATCAAAAATCGACCCCGGGCCCCAAAATAGTGCATTAGCCCACGAAACTAGCGAGAAATGTCAAACCAATGAGTTTTTGTGACGTCTCGAAAGCCGTGCGCAGGATTCATGGAGTATCAAAAATCGACCCTGGACCCCAAAATAGTGCGTAGCCTAGGAAACTGGCGCGAAACGACAAAACAACGAGTTTTTGCGACGTCTCGACAGCTGTCCATAGCCTTCATGGAGCATAGAAAATCGACCAGGGAGCCCAAAGCATTGTGATATAGCCCATGAAACTGACCATAGCCCATGAAACTGACCCAAAATGACAAAAACGAGTTTTTGGGACATCTCGGTACTCATGCACACGGTTCGTGGAGCATCAAAAATCGATCAGGGACACCAAGACAGTGCACTATCACCCACGAAAGTGGCCCAAAACGACAAAAGCAGAGAGTTTTTGCCATGCCTCGATAGCCAGGCACAAGGTTCATCGCGCATCAAAAATCGACCCGGGACCCCACAACATTGCGTTATGGGCCACGAAACTTGCCCGAAAAGACAAAAAACAAAGGGTTTTTGCGATGTCTTGATAGTCGATCACACGGTTCATGGCGCATCAAAAATGGGCCCGGGACCCAGAACAGTGTGTTATAGCCCACGAAACTGGCCTGAAACGACAAAAACAACGAGGTTTTGCGACGTATGGATAGCCATGCACACAGTTCATGGAACATCAAAAATTGACCTGGGAACCCAAAAGAGTGCACTATTGCCCACGAAACGGGCCGAGAACGATAAAAACAATGAGTTATTGCGATGTCTCGATAGTCGTGCACAGGGTTCATGGAGCATCGAAAATCGACTCGGGAACCCAAAACAGTGCGCTATAGCCCTCGAAACTGGCCCAAAAAGACAAAAGCAGTGAGTTTCTATGACGTCTCCATAGTCGTGGACAGGGTTCATAGACAATCAAAAATCGACATCGAGTTTTTGTGGCATCTCGATAGCCGTGTACATGGTTCATAATGTATCAAAAATCAACTGGGACCCCAAAACACTTCCCTATAGTCTATGAAACTGGTCTGAAACGAGAAAACAACGAGTTTTTGCGACGTCTCGATAGTCGTGCATAGTGTTCATGGATCATCAAAGATTGACTCGGGACCCCAATATTGGGTGAAATATCCCACGAAACCGGCCCAAAATACAAAAATGAGTTTTTGGGTCATCTCGGTAGCCGTGCAAAGGGTTCATGGAGCATAAAAAATCAACCCGGGCCCCCAAAATAGTGTGTTATAGCCCACGGAACTCGCGAGAAACGATAAAAACAACGAGTTTTTGCGATGCCTCGATAGCCGTGTATAGGGTTCATGGAGCATAAAAAATTGACCCGGGACACCAAAATAGTGCGCTATAGCCGACGAAACGGGCCTGAAATTACAAAAACAACGAGTTTTTGCTACATTTGTGTTGCCGTGCATAGGCTTCATAGAGCATAAAAAAATTGACCCGGGGCCCCAAAATAGTCCGCTATAACCCACGAAACTAGCCAGAAACAACATAAGCAACGTGTTTTTGCGAAGTCTCGATAGTCATACACAGGGTTCATGGAGTATCAAAAATCGACCCGGGACCCCAAAACAGTGCACTATAGCCCACAAAACTGGCCCGAAATGACAAAAACAACGAGTTTTTGCAATGTGTTGATAGCGGTGCACAGGGTTCATGGAGCATCAACAATCGACCCGAGACCGCAAAATAGTGTGTTGTAGCCCACAAAACTGGCCCGAAAAGACAAAAAGGAGTTTCTTTGACGTCTCGATAGCTGTGCACAGGGTTCATGGAGCATCAAAAACCGACCCGGGACCCCAAAACAGTGCGCTCCCACGAAACTTGCCCGAAAAGACAAAAACAATGAGTTTTTGCGACGTCTCGATAGCCATAAATAGGGTTCATGGACCATCAATAATCGACCCGGGACCCCAAAACACTCTACTATAACGCACAAAACTAGCTCGAAATGACAAAAGTCGAGTTTTTGGGACATCTCGGTAGTCATGCACAGAGGTCATGGAGCATCAAACATCAACCCGGGACCCCAAGACAGTGCGCAATCGCCCATGAAAGTGGCCCAAAACGACAAAAGCACAGAGTTTTTGCGACGTCTCGATAGTCGTGCACTGTGTTCATGGAGCATCAAAGATCAACCCAGGACCCCAAAACTGGGTGGTATTGCCCATGAAACTGGCCCAAAATACAAAAACGAGTTTTTGGGTCATCTCGGTAGCCGTGCACAGGGTTCATGGAGCATAAAAAATTGACATGGGGCTCCAAAATAGTGCATTAGCCCAAAATGGAGCATAAAAAATCGACATGGGGCCCACGAAACTCGCTAGAAACGACAAAACAATGAGTTTTTGCGATGTCTTAATAGCCTTGCACAGGGTTCATGGATTATCAAAAATTGACCCGGGACCCTAAAACAGTGCACTACAACCCCGAAACTCGCTAGAAACTCGCTAGAAACGATAAAAACAATGAGTTTTTGCGATATCTCGATAGCCGTGTATAGGGTTCATGGAGCATCAAAAATTGACCCGGGACCCCAAAACAGTGCGCTACAGCCGACGAAATGGGCTCGACATGACCAAAAACAACGAGTTTTTGTGACTTCTGTGTTGTCGTGCATAGGCTTCATAGAGCATAAAAAATCGACCCGGGGCCCCAAAATAGTCCGCTATAACCCACGAAACTAGCTAGAAACGACATAAGCCAAGTGTTTTTGCGAAGTCTCGATAGTCGTGCACACGGTTCATGGAGTATCAAAAATCGACCCGGGACCCCAAAATAGTGCACTATAGGCCACGAAACTGCCTCGAAATGACAAAAACAATGAATTTTTGCAATGTCTTGATAGCCGTGCACAGGGTTCATGGAGCATGAACAATCGACCCGAGACCCCAAAATAGTGTGCTGTAGCCCACGAAACTGGCCCGAAAAGACAAAAACAACGAGTTTCTATGACGTCTCGATCGCTATCCATAGGGTTCATGGAGCATCAAAAACCGACCCGGGACCCCAAAACAGTGCGCTCCCACGAAACTGGCCCGAAAAGACAAAAACAATGAGTTTTTGCGACGTCTCGATAGCCATACATAGGGTTCATGGAGCATCAATAATCGACCCGAGACCCCAAAACAGTGTACTATAACCAACGAAACTAGCTCGAAATGACAAAAACGAGTTTTTGGGACATCTCGGCAGTCGTGCACAGGTTTCATGGAGCATCAAAAATTAACCCGGGACCCCAAGACAATGCGCAATCGCCCACAAAAGTGGCCCAAAACGACAAAAGCACAAAGTTTTTGCGATGTCTCGATAGCCTTGCACAGGGTTCATGGAGCATAAAAAATCGACCCGGGACCCTAAAACAGTGCACTATAGCCCCGAAACTAGTGAGAAACAACAAAACAACAATTTTTTGCAACGTTTCGATAGCCTTGCACACGGTTCATGGAGTATAAAAAATCGGTCCATGAAACGGGCCCGAAATGACAAAACAACGAGTTTTCGCGACGTCTCTATTACCGTGCACGTGGTTCGTGGAGTATCAAAAATAAACCCAGGACCCCAAAACACTGTGCTATAGCCCACGAAACTGGCCCGAAATGAGAAAAACAACGAGTTTCTATGACGTCTCGATAGCCGTGCACAAGGTTCATGGAGCATCAAAAATCGACTCGAGACCCCAAAACAGTGCGCTAGCGCACGAAACTAGCCTGAAACGAGAAAAACAACGAGTTTTTGGGAAATCTCGGTAGCCGTGCACAGGGTTCATGGAGCATCAAAAATCTACCCGGGACCCCAAGACACTACGCTATCACCCACGAAAGTGGCCCAAAATGAAAAAGCACAAAGTTTTTGCGATGTCTCGATAGTAGTGCACACGGTTCATGGAGCAATAAAAATCGACCCGGGACCCCAAAACACCGCGCTATAGCCCACGAAACTTGTGGCCCAAAATGACAAAAACAACGAGTTTTTGCGACGTCTCAATAGGCGTGCACACGGTTCATGGAGCATAAAAAATCGACTTGGGGCCCCAAAATAGTGCGCCAAAGCCCACGAAACTGCCCCGAGAAGACAAAAACAACAAGTTTCTATCACGTCTCAATAGCCATGCACAGGGTTCATGGAGCATCAAAAATCAATGTGGGACCCCAAAACGATGTGTTATAGACGACGAAACTCGCCCCGAGAAGACAAAACAATGACTATTTGCGATGTCTTGATAACCGATCACACGGTTCATGGCACGACAAAAATGGACCCGAGACCCGTTATAGCCCAAGAAACTGGCCCGAAATGACAAAATAATGAGTTTTTGCGACGTATACATAGCCATGCACACGGTTCGCGGAGCATCAACAATTGACACGGGACCCCAAAGCAGTGCGTTGTAGCCGAGGAAACTGCACTGAAATAACAAAAACAAAGTTTTTACGACATCTCGTTAGCCGAACACACGGTTCATGGAGCATGAAAAATCAACCCGGGACCCCAAGAAATTGTGCTATCCCCACGAAAGTGGCCCAAAACGACAAAAGCACGGTGTTTGTGCGATGTCTTGATAGCCGTGCGCAGGGTTCATGGAGCATAAAAAATCGACCCGGGACCCCAAAATAGTGCGCTATAGCCCACGAAACATGCCCGAAATGACAAAACCAATGAGTCTTTGCGATGTCTCGATAGCCGTGCACAGGGTTCACGGAGTATCAAAAATCGACCCGGGACCCCCAAACAGTGCGCTATAGCCTAGGAAACTAGCGCGAAACGACAAAAACAATGAGTTTTTGCGAAGGCTCGATAGCCATGCATAGCTTTTGTGGAGCGTCAAGAATCGACCCGGGACTCCAACGCATTGTGCTATAGCCCATGAAACTAGCCATAGCCCATGAAACTGGCCCGAAATGACAAAAACGAGTTTTTGGCACATCTCGGTAACAGTGCACATGGTTCATGGAGCATCAAAAATCGATCAGGGACACCAAGACAGTGCACTATCACCCACGAAAGTGGCCCAAAACAACAAAAGCACAAAATTTTTGCCATGCCTCGATAGCCAGGCACAGGGTTCATGGAGCATCAACAATCGACCCGGGACCCCAAAACATTACGCTATAAGCCACGAAACTGGCCCGAAAAGACGAAAACAAAGTGTTTTTGCGATGTCTCGATAGCCGATCACACGGTTCATGGCGCATCAAAAATGGACCCGGGACCCAGAACAGTGCGTTATAGCCCACGAAATTGGCCTGAAACGACAAAAACAACGAGTTTTTGCGACGTATGGATAGCCATGCACACGGTTTATGTTACATCAAAAATTGACCCGCGAACCCAAAACAGTGCATTATAGCCCAAGAAAATGGCGTGAAACGGCAAAACAACGAGTTTTTGCAATGTCTCGATAGTCGTGCATAGGGTTCATGGAGCATAAAAAATAGATTCGGGACCCCAAAAGAGTGCGCTATAGCCCAAAAGCACTACAAGAAATATGCTAACTTGCGACCTTCAATATTGGTCACTAAATGGTCGTTGATTTCCATTTGCGACCTTTTACGACCAAAAACAGACTGCCAAAAGATGAGGGTCTCTAGTGAAGTACAATGACCTTTTTGCTGGAATGGTCATAGTATTTTACGACCAAACAAAATGTCATAGGTTTAATGACCAACTGATTTGGTCACTAGCATTCCACCCACACCACGTCAGACCCACCGTGGCAGGCTGACGTGGCAGAATTACGACCAAATGAAAAGGTCGTAAATTAAATTTAGCCCGGTCCATTCCGGTCGTCTACATGGGTCGGGCCCAATAATTTGGCTTTTTATTTTCTGGGATAGAATCTTCTACTGAGCAAGTTTTTTTAGTCCACTTTTGTTTTGGGCCACAACCTTTTTAGTCCAGTTCTTGTTTGGGCCTTGGCCTACTCTTTTTTTAGGCCCAAGCCTTTTTAGTCTAATTCTTATTTAGGCCTTAGCCTACTCTTTTGTAGGCGCAAGCCTTTTTAGTCTAATTCTTGTTTGGGCCTCGGCCTTTTTGCTGTCCAAACAACTTTAGAGCCCAAACAAAATGGTCCAAATAAAAGTGAAATAATTGAGAACTTCATAGGTGCACAGCTTCACAAAATACTTCACACGTTCACATGTTCAAAATACTTCACAGGTTCAACATCACCAGAATGACCCACTTCACATCACAGGGTTTGTCGTGCCCACAAAATACTTCAAGTGGGCTAACTTCTCATCCTGTTCTTGAGAAGTTAGCCCACTTCACAAGTTCTATGACAGCTTCAAATTCACAGGTTCAAATAGAGCAAGACAAACCAAAAAGAGCCATTGCATAAAGCTTCTACGATGCTTTAGCTCCAAAGAGAGCCATAAAGTGGGCTAACTTCTCTTCCTGTTCTTGAGACTTCTTGCGCAGCAACTCAAGTTCCTTGTCGCGTGCATCTTCATATTCTTCCGCCTTCATCTTGATTGGTGCCATTTCTTCTTGCATCACTTCAGCTTGAAGTTCCGACCTCTCCAGCTTCTGCTCAAGATCACGAACATGAGCAGCCACAGCAGCAGTTCCTTTGCCAGAGTTGTAACTAGATGACTTGAGCCCAACATTCCTGAGGAATGTGCTTTGCTTGACTTCGGTCTTGAGCACTTCTTCAACAATTTCAGCATCAGACTTTGGTTCTTCACCTTCTAGTACCGGCGCATCCTTCCTTTTTTCCATCTCAAGCTAGTATATGGAGGAAAATGATAGACATTAGTGACAGATCTATTTCACATTTTGTAAAAGAAACCAAACCAGAATGCCACCAAACCAAACCAGACCACAAAATGGATTATTTGAAGTTACCAAACCAGCACACAATATCTATAGTAAATATTTTACTCAAACAAGCTTTTATGGACAAACAAGCTTTTATGCACAACAATCCAATTTACATGCATATCAGTATGTGCCATTAATTATGTACCTGTATTTAGTACTCACTGCCAAGACCTTTTTTGCCGTGACATGCATTGTATGAACCCAAGTTTTTTTCATTGAAATGTCAACTGTATTTTACTAGTGAGTGAAGTTAGGATATCAAATAAAAATAAAATAGCGAAACTGTAAACTGACGTTATCACCACTGTTTTTCTATTGCTCACACCACTATAACCATTTTATGAGAAACATAGGAGAAAGAAAGCTCAATATTCATCATGTACTGATTGTTACATAACAATCTCGGCATTGACAATGCAATGAAAATAAGTAATAAAATATTTTTGCACCTAATGCTTCAGCACAAGCTAGTACGCATAAACAGATAACGGGTACAAGATACAACAAATAGCAATTAAACAAATACTTCAGCAAATTGTGATATCTGTTTTCATCATATCATAAAAAGTGCATCAGATAGCTAAAGCAAATTCTGATATCTTTGATGAGAACTATATAATAAATGCTATAGCAAACAACATCAAACTGGCTAGAACTTCCTATAGCAATCTTGATTGGCTCCAAAAACCCGTGCTTCTTGCTGTTGTGGGTGGCCTTGAACAAGTCAATCGCGGACAGCTCCTCACCCTTACGCTCTTCTTTATGAAATGTTTTTCAACAAAAACCAAAATGTTATTCAGCAAGAATAAGAAATGTTATTCAACAAGGATCAAACGTAAGGTCTCTAGACAAAAGTACTCACAGTGGCGAAAATGTGTGTTGTGTAGTGTGTGGAACCAGTTCTCTGTTGGTACACGACCTTTTCTCGATTAATCTTGTTCGACACACAGGTTTCCTACAAAAAAGCATAATGTTATTTGCCAAGTTGAAAGAAAGTGGAATAGGCAATAGTAAAGTAGGACAATACGAGTCTGAGCATATTTGATTTGGAAATATTTCAGTTATCCTGCACTAGCACAAGTACATGAACAACTAGTACTATATAAGAGTCAGTTATCCTGCACTAGTATATTGTTCCTACTCTGATCAGAAACATGGAAGAGGAAGAAGGGGACCATGGCCCATTCCCATCCTGATGTGTAGAACATAAATTAGCAAACAAAGCATATACAAACCTTGTGTCTTGGGATAGACCACATCTCCACCAGAGCTTGCCATTCACCGTCCGTCAGATCTGGCCCCGGAGACTTGGTGCTGACTTTGTTTGCTGCTACGGTATCAAAATACTTCTTCTTGATCTTATGGCGTCTGTTCTTCGAATTTTTCTGTAGAATATCTTTCCACGCGTGCTTGATGGTCTACGAGTCCATGTTCATCTCAAAATTTTCCTACCAAGACAGCAAACAAGGTAGGAAGAACATTAGTGATCATTAACTACAAAACAGAAAATAGAGTAGCACATTAACTACAAAACAAGTAGCTTACAACAACTTTCCCAATGTAGTCCTCCAATAGAGTAGCTTTATTTTTGTATTCCTTGAAGTGAGGAAGAACCGGCAGATGGCTTCTTGCAACGAGTCCACACTCAAAAGCAAACTTTGCTGCCTGTAGAGGCTTCTCTGGACGCTTCATCCCTTTGACAATTTGGATAGGCACCTTTGTGCCAAGCAACTTGGTGATTTTCTCTAGCCCTTTGCCCTTTCTAAGTCTATGCTTGTTAGTCATTGCATCTGAAAATGAAATTGAACTCGTAAATTAGAAAAGAAATCGACAAATGCAGGAATGGTTCTGCTAAATAGGTAAGCATACATGATCACTTCCATTTGCAAAATGCACTAGTAAAAGAGAGCATTGCAAAGGTGAACTTGCCTGGTTGAAGCACAAGATGTTGTTCTTCTTCACTGATGACAACATTCCTGTCAGTAGAACTTGCACCACGCCTGAGGCGTAGGCAGGCAGTGCCGCTTTCATCCATGCAGAGAGTGGTTTATTCATCCATGGGCGAAAACTCATCATGAATTTCCACCAAGCTCTCAAAGTCCATGCCCAGCGGACTTTCCTAATGGTTCGTAGCAGCCGCTGTCGTGGTTTTGTCACGGCAGATGTCCTCATGAGAGAACTTAGGTGTGAGGCCATCGCAGCTATGTGGCGGCTTGCGAGGGGTTGGTCGGAATCGAGAGACGTGGATTTACCCAGGTTGGGCCTCTCCGATGAAGGTAAAAGCCTACGTCTTGCTTGTGTTTCATTGATGAAGATGATGATCTCGACTACAAGTGTGTAGACTCGCCACCTCTAATCTCATGGGTGTCTAATGTGTCTATCTCATGATTTGTCTTGTCTAGACCTAAGTTGTGAATCTTGTCCCTCTTGGGCGTCTTACCCCTCCTTATATAGGTGGAAGGGGTAGGTTTACATGTAGAGTCCTACTAGGAGTAGGAATAGGACTAGTCTCTCTTGAATCCTAATCTGGGTCTTGTTTCCTTTGTGAGGGAGTGTCTCCTCTTCTTGGGCCTTCTCTTGTGAGCCAGCCCTCCTGGCCTCTCTATGAGCCGCCTTATGCCAGGGTGTACACCGGGCCTTGGGCCTTCGTCATTTATCTAAGTCGCCTGCGGGGACAAGTATGAGTCGCTGATGTTTGTTGTGTATCCCTTGCAACGGCGCCAGGTATACTTCTGCTACCTCAAAAAGATCTCCGGCAACGGCGCCGGAAATTGTTGTGTCAACGGCACCAGGAATCCTTCAGCTACGGCTACGCCTTAAGGTACTTCCTAGGAAAGTATGCAAAGGATTTCCCCCGTGGCCTTGGAGCTTTGCGTTGGTGTTCCCTCGAAGCGCAAAGGGTGATGTAGCACAGCGACGGTAAGTACTTCCCTCAGTTTGAGAACCAAGGTATCAATCCGGTGGAAGAGTATCTCAAGATCCTACACAAACACAAAAGCTTGCACCCAACGCTATGAAGGGGTTGTCAATCCCTTATAGATTGTTTGCCAAGTGAGCACTGAAAGCAAAGTAAAATCGGAGTTGTAAACGACGGATGTGAATAGACACGGGGGCCGTAGTGTTTACTAGTGGCTTCTCTCATGAAAGCAAGTAGACGGTGGGTGAACAAATTACTGTCGAGCAATTGATAGAACTGTGCAGAGTCGTGACGATATCTATGAAATGATTATTTCTATAGGCATCATGTCTGAAACAAGTAGACCGATACTGTCTGCATCTACTACTATTACTCCACACATCGACCGCTATCCAGCATGCATCTAGTGTATTAAGTCCATAAGAATAGAGTAACGCCTTAAGCAAGATGACATGATGTAGAGGGATAATCTCAAACCAATGATAAAACCCCCATCTTTTTACCCTTGATGGCAACTGCTTGATGTGTGCCTTGCTGCCCCTACTGTCACTGGGAAAGGTCACCACATGGCAGAACCCAAAACCAAGCACTTCTCCCATTGCAAGAATCATAGATCTACTTGGCCAAACAAAACCCAAGACTCGGAGAGACTTACAAGGATATCAAATCATGCATAAAAGAAATCAGCAAAGACTCAAATATATATCACAGATAATCTGATCACAAGTCCACAATTCATCGGATCTCGACAAACACACCGCCAAAGAAGATTACATCGGATAGATCTCCATGAAGATCATGGAGAACTTTGTATTGAAGATCCAAGAGAGAGAAAAAGCCATCTAGCTACTAACTACGGACCCGTAGGTCTGAAGTGAACTACTCACGAGTCATTGCAGGGGCGATGATGATGATGAAGAAGCCCTCCACCTCCAAAGTCCCCTCCGGCAGGGCGCCGGGAAGGGTCTCCAGATGAGATCTCGCGGAAACGGAAGCTTGCGGTGGCGGAAAAGTATTTTCGAGGCTCCCTTGATTTTTTGCGGAATATTTGGGAATATATAGGCGCAAGACCTAGGTCAGGAGGCGGCCAGGGAAGCAACAAGCTTGCCCACCGCCGCCTCCCCCCTCGTGGCGGGGTGGGATCTTGTGGGCTCCCTGGGCCCACCTGCCCGGCCCAAAGGCTCCCTGGACTTCTTCCGTTCGGGAAAAAATCATTTCGGGGTTTTACTTCCGTTTGGACTCCGTTCCAAAATCAGATCTGAAAACAGTCAAAAACACGGAAAAAACACGAACTGGCACTTGGCACTGAATTAATAAGTTAGTCCCAAAAAATATATAAAAAGGTACATAAAACATACAAAGAAGGCAAGATAACAGCGTGAAACCATCAAAACTTATAGATACGTTTGAGACGTATCAAGCATCCCCAAGCTTAACTCCTGCTCGTCCTCGAGTAGGGAAGTGATAAGAATGAATTTTTGATGCTTTCATGCTACCTAGCATAGGTGTCCTTTGTAATTCCTCTTATGTGACGTGAATGTTCAAATCCATTAGATTCAAAACAATAGTTTGCTATTGACGTGGAAACAATAATAATTCAAGCAAACTAGCAAAGTAATCATGAACTTTCAAAATAACAAGGCCAAAAGAAAGTTATCCCTACAAAAGCATATAGTCTGGCTATGCTCTATCATCATTGCACAACGAATTTAAATCATGCACAACCCCGTTATTGGCCAAGTAATTGTTTCACACCTTTACTTTCTCAAACCTTTTCAACTCTCACGCAATACATGAGCGTGAGCCATGGTTATAGCACTATAGATGGTGTGGAGTGTGGTAGAGGTTGCAAGACAAAAAGGAGAAGATAGTCACATCAACTAGGCATATCAATGAGCTGTGCAGATGCTCATCAATAGATATCAATGTGAATGAGTAGGGATTGCCATACAAATGATGCACTAGAGCTACAAGTATGTGAAAGCTCTTCAAGAAAACTAGTGGGTGTGCATCCAACTTGCTTGCTCACGAAGACCTAAGGCAATTTTGAGGAAGCTTATCATTGGAATATAGAAGCCAAGTTATATAATGAGAATTTATCACTAGCTATATGGTGGTGACAAAACGAGAGACTCTCAATCATGAAGATCATGGTACTTAAAATGCACAAGTGTGGAAAAAGTGGTAGCATTGTCCCTTCTCTCTTTTTCTCTCATTTTTTTATATATTTTGGTGGGCTCTTTGGCCTCATTTTTTATGGGCTTCTTTGGCCTCTTTTATTTCCTCACATGTGACAATGCTCCAATAATGATGATCATCACACTTTCAACTCAAAAGTTAGAGCAGTTATGACTCTATATGGAATGCCTTCGGTAGTGTACCGTGGCAATGATCTAGCATGGCATAGACATCAATGGAAACATCATGCTAGCTATCTTACGATCATGCAAAGGCAATGTAGACGTGGTGGCACATATCATGGTGGTAGTTGCATGGCAATATATCTCGGAATGACTTTGCAAAAGCCATAATAGGTAGGTATGGTGGCTGTTTTGAGGGAGGCTAATGGTAGGTTTTGTGCACCGACGAAACTTGCACGACACTAAGAAGATAGTGATGGTCGAAGGTGAAAGTGCATCTAAACCATGGACTCAACATTAGTCATGAAGAACTCATATGTTTGTTGTGTATCCCTTGCAACGGCACCAGGTATACACCTGCTACCTCAAAAAGATCTCCGGCAACGGCTCCGGAAATTGTTGTGTCGACGGCACCAGGAATCCTTCATGTACGGCTACGCCTTAAGGGATTTCCTAGGCAAGTATGCAAAGGATTTCCCCCGTGGCCTTGGAGCTTTGCGTTGGTGTTCCCTCGAAGCGAAAAGGGTGATGTAGCACAACGACGGTAAGTATTTCCCTCAGTTTGAGAACCAAGGTATCAATCTGGCGGAAGAGTATCTCAAGATCCTGCACAAACACAAAAGCTTGCACCCAACGCTATGAAGGGGTTGTCAATACCTTATAGATTGTTTGCCAAGTGAGAACTGAAAGCAACAAAGTAACAAAGCAAAGTAAAAGCAGAGTTGTAAACGATGGATGTGAATAGACCCAGGGGCGTAGTGTTTACTAGTGGCTTCTCTCATGAAAGCAAGTAGACGGTGGGTGAACAAATTACTGTCGAGCAATTGATAGAACTGTGCAGAGTCGTGACGATATCTATGCAATGATTATTTCTATAGGCATCACGTCTGAAACAAGTAGACCGATACTGTCTGCATCTACTACTATTACTCCACACATCGACCGCTATCTAGCATGCATCTGGTGTATTAAGTCCATAAGAACAGAGTAACGCCTTAAGCAAGATGACATGATGTAGAGGGATAATCTCAAACCAATGATAAAAACCCCATCTTTTTACCCTTGATGGCAACTGCTTGATGTGTGCCTTGCTACCCCTACTGTCACTGGGAAAGGTCACCACATGGCAGAACCCAAAACTAAGCACTTCTCCCATTGCAAGAATCATAGATCTAATTGGCCAAACAAAACCCAAGACTCGGGGAGACTTACAAGGATATCAAATCATGCATATAAGAAATCAGCAAAGACTCAAATATATATCATAGATAATCTGATCACAAGTCCACAATTCATCGGATCTCGACAAACACACCGTCAAAGAAGATTACATCGGATAGATCTCCATGAAGATCATGGAGAACTTTGTATTGATGATCCAAGGGAGAGAAGAAGCCGTCTAGCTACTAACTACGGACCCGTAGGTCTGAAGTGAACCACTCACGAGTCATTGGAGGGGCTATGATGATGATGAAGAAGCCCTCCACCTCCAAAGTCCCCTCCTGCAGGGCGCCGGGAAGGGTCTCCAGATAAGATCTCGCGGAAAGGAAGATTGCGGCGGCGGAAAAGTATTTTCGAGGCTCCCCTGATTTTTTACGGAATATTTGGGAATATATAGGCGCAAGACCTAGGTCAGGAGGCGGTCAGGGAAGCCACAAGCTTGCCCACCGCCGCCTCCCCCTGGTGGAGCGGTGGGAGCTTGTGGGCTCCCTTGGGCCCACCTGTCCTGGCCCAAAGGCTCCCTGGACTTCTTCCGTTCGGGGAAAAACCATTTCGGGGTTTTTCTTCCGTTTGGACCCCGTTCCAAAATCAGATCTGAAAAGAGTCAAAAACACGGAAAAAACAGGAACTGGCACTTGGCACTGAATTAATAAGTTAGTCCCAAAAAAAGATATAAAAAGGTACATAAACATACAAAGAAGGCAAGATAACAGCGTGAAACCATAAAAAATTATAGATACGTTTCAGACGTATCAGTCGCCCGCCAGGTCACTGCTGAGTCGCCAAGTCCTTGGTGGGTCATACTTCAAGCCGGGTTACACTGCGGGGTATATCCCCGACATTAGCCCCCAGGTTAGCTTAAATTTATTCATGGTAAGCTCCTGAAATAAGAATAATAAATAAGTTAAGGGACCGGCTTGCTCCTCTGGCCGGCTTGATTTACTGAAGTTTTTCCTTGAGAAATCTGGGTTTCTTTTTCATATTAACGAGCCGTCTTCACAATCATCTTGTTGGTATGTGTACTTTGCAATAAAATACATATGCCATTGAGTCGGCCTCCAATGCTTTGGCTTGATGAAAATTTGGGGAATAAGAAATCCACACAATGTTGAACCAGCTTCTCTTGCTTCGGCGGGTTATGATTGACAATGGCGGGTCATGATTGCTAATGACGGGTCATGATTATTGGTAGTGCCCCATCAAACAACTGAACTCCAATTGACTATATCAAATTATTGGGGATAAAGAAATCCGTGTGATATTGAGCCGTTCTTTGAATGCTTCAACTAGATAAAAATATGCTGAACCGGTCTCCCAATACTTCACCTCCATGACAAAATGAAATGTGCTCTTCAATTTTTTGATATATCCATATTACCTGTAGCCCCAAGGGTCGGGTCATCAGTGTGTGATGGGTCGGGTCTTCAATTTGAACCTCATGATCTATGAATCAACTTAGTGTTGTAGCCCCCAAGTGTCGGGTTGTTTTGCCTGCAGCAACGTGGGACTTTAGAAATTTTGATCTGAATAGTGTAGCCCCCAAGTGCCGAGTCGTTCGCTGGCGGCGACTTGGGACTTCCACGTTCTCCTCCTTTGAAAATAAAACATCATATGATGTAGCCCCCAAGGGCCGGGTCATTATGCAATAATGAGCAGGGACTTTGTAAATCTGATGATGAAACCTTGAGCAGCAATGTGTAGCCCCCAAGGGCCGGGTCATTATAAAGAATGATGAGCCGGTTCTTCCTTGAATCCATACTTGAACAATGAGCGACCCGTAGTCCCCTAGGGCCGGCTTATCTCCTTTAAATAGCCGGGTATGTTGATGATGTGATGATTTGAAAAGCGGATTGCATTAGCCCCCAAGTGTCATGGTGTATGTTTGCAGCGACATGGGACTTTCATACTTTCATGTAATCTTGATTTGAATAATGTATCCCCCAAGTATTAGGTTGTGTGCCTGCAGTGACTCGGAACTATTCCTTCCATTGTAGAATAAAATCATATCCACTATGTGAGCTGATGATGCCTTTTTTGATCAAAGAAATCCATGACCGTGGTTGCAATGTAACCCTACAAACATATCCTTCAGAAATCCATATGTTTGAGATATCCATAAGTGTTGTAGTTTACTAAAGAGCACAATTTGAAGAAATCCAATGGCCGGTCAATTAAATGACTCGGCATTATATGTGATAGGGCGGCTCTTCAACAATAGTCAATTCTTCCGAGCTGGCTTAAAAACCCCAATCATTTAACATTGGTTGTGATAAACCATGATGAAAATCCAGTCAAATTGGCTATTCAAAGATTTATTTGCACCTGCAAGAATTTATGCTTTGACACGGTTTGAAGACCGACATTGATATGTATGTATGATGCATGATGCAATGCAAGATGATTCGTGATGCAATGCAAGATGATGCATGTATATGACAGAATAGTGTTGGTATATGAGACTTGAATCTTACTTCAATGAAACTAGCTTGATAGCCACTGGTTTATCCTCGCTCTCTGTAAGCCGGCCCTCACTACCCAATCAATGTTTTATCCTGGAAGTCAGGGCCAAATGGATGACTTATCGAGAGTACAGGGGGTTCGGAGTAGCATCATGCAGACAGGCAGGTTTAACCAAGTTTCAAAGAAGGTGGCTTAATAGCCCATGGAATATCCTCGCTTTCTGTAAGCCGTCACTCACGACCAATCGATGTTTTAACCTGGATAGTTCAGGGTCCAATTGGATTGACATATCGAGAGTACACGGGGTTCGGAGTAGCATCATGCAGAGAGGCAGGTTTGACCAAGAAGGTGGCTTAATGGCACCTGGAGTATCCTCGCTTTCCGTAAGCTGGCACTCACGACCAATCGATGTTTTAACCCGGATAAGTTCAATGTCCATATGGATTGACTTATCACGAAACGGAGTACACGGGGTTCGGAGTAGCATCATGCAGACATGCAGGTTTAACCATGAATGTTTGCCATTAAGTCGGGCACCCATGTTTGAACTGCGAATCGTAGCGACTCGTCCTCTTAGGCGACTTTAAAATGCGTGCCAATGAAGCAGGGCACCCATGTTTGAACGGCGCATCGTGGCGACTCGTCCTCTTGGGCGACTTTAAAATGCCTGCCAATGAAGCAGGGCACCCATGTTTGAACGACGCATCGTGGCGACTCGTCCTGTTGGGCAACTTTAAAATGCCCGCCAATGAGGCAATAGCCCTTGGGGCCGGGTTATCCTCCCTGCAATGACCCAGGGTTCTTGAATTTATTCAGCCTGGTTGGATCTGGCGAGCCATGTATGTGTAACCCCCGAGTCTTAAGTCGACTCAAGGAGGCGGCTTGAGAATCTTCATATTTTTCTGATGTGTTGATGGAGAACGGTCCATGGGGACGGCGACTCGCGTGCGTCTGTTGGGAGGCTCGTATAGCAGGCACTGCACCGGCGGGTTGATATAATCCGGACAGTGAGGACGGCGTCTTGCGTCCTTCTATTGGGCGGTTCGTATAAGCGAGCACTGCACCGGCGGGTTGATTTTGACATGCGAGAGTTGTATGGTGTTTTTGGCATGGACTTCCAGAATCGGTCGTCATTGTATGCCGTCTTGATTGCACGGACGTGAAAATTGGCCGCGTCACTATAAACCATCGCGGACGGTGAGTCACCCATGACGTTTGTAGGCCGAGGCAGATAGTGAGTCGCCCGTGGCGATGATTGACACTAGCTTCATACTTGCAATATGATGTAGCTTTCGTAATGAGTAATTCTCTTGCGTAGTAAAATATTACAAGCGAGAATAATTGTTCTTGGATGAATGAATATGTATGGAAGAAAATAAATAGGATGAATATCACCTTGATTTTTTGTCGGATGAACACCGACGCCGGTATTGGATAAGGCTGGACACGGTCGAACAACCGCCTAAGATGTATTTCTAATTGTAGTAGTTGTATCAACGTGATCTTCCTTTTTTTATTGAAGACTGCGTGCGAGCGTCATAAAGAAGTAGCGGCCGGTTGATTTTCCCTCCGCACGCGGGTACTGCCTCTGGCTTCAGATTTTTGATATATCCTGATGACATGATCGATTCTTGATCCTATTCTGCTTGGACATTGTATCACGTGGTGATGAACTGGGCGATCCATCAAATGTTGATTTTCGTGTCACCGCTTGCAGTACCAATTTAGGACAGTAAAACTGAGCCTAAAGCGAGCTCTCTCATGCCCTCAACGTTTTCGGCCGTCGGATTTGCGCTAGATTAGTTTCTGGTCGTCAGATCTTCCTCTAAGTTTTTTTGACGCGATCTGGGCGGGCTGTCCTAATAGGCCGCTATTCTGGAAACTTTTTTGAAGGCTTGTGGTTAATTGGGCTTCTACGGGCAGACGATTTAGGTAGAAAACTATCCGACACCGCGCTTTTTCTCCGTAAGAAAAAACTGTTTGCTCAAAGGATCGGTAGGGTGGGGTATTTTGATATAGGGATGTCGGCCACGCCGGCGTTTCACGATGAGATCCAGCGTCCGCTGGTCTTCTCACCAGATCGAGCTGAGGCATGGGAAGTTATCGAGCCGAGGCCTGGGAGGCGATCCAGCGTCGTGCGGCCTTCTCGGTGGTTCCAGCCGAGGCGCCCCGGGAATCATCCTAGGGTTTGGAGTTATTGACGGAGGCGGAGGTGGCACGGCGATTGTGCGCAAGTCGTGCACGAGCCAAGGAGACTCTACAAGGTCGGCCCCGCTCTGCCCAACCATCGATCGCGCACTCTTCGATCTCCACTCCACGCTCGTCGTGTCCCTGCCAATCAGTCACAAAATCACCATGGCGACGATTTTAGTTTCGCCAATCCGTCAGTCATTTTCCCCTCTCCTTCCATGTGCATCACCTTTACACCCGACGAGCAGAAATCGCCTCTCATTCCCATCCTGCGCGCAACCAGTTAGGTCTGGAAGGTAGGAGATATGAGCTTATAGTCTACCTTGGTGTTTATTTGATTTGGAATGAGGTGATGTTGTTTTTCAAGCATAGGACTGGAAGGGGGGATACGAGATTATAGCCCGCCTTGGTGTCCACTTTGAGAGATCAATCCTGTTGTTTCCTTCTAAACATATAAACTAGTGTATTCCTTCTGGTGAGAATTTTCTCTCCATTATGATGCAAATTTATCTACTCTTTACCTGGGACAGCTGCATAATTCTGTGAATGATTGCTACAGATGATATTTCTTGTAGGTTTTAAAGACTCGAGGTCATTGATCCTCATCAAGGCATCTAACATGGCGCGACCTCTTAATATCGTTAGCACATATTTTCTACTCGATCATGTATGCTTATGTATCTCAAGACCTTTTTACATGTCTATGCACATATGGCAATGGCCATGTTCTTAAGTTGATGTAAGTATTTCTACATGCAGTTGATCTCAAAACACATGGTCATGCCTCTGCTTAAGTTATTGGAACTTCTACATGCTAAGACCATAACCTCCACATGTGTAATTTTCTTGAAATGAAAAGGCCTTGTGCTGGTTGTATTTTACAGTGTGCCTTCTGATTAATGTGTCGAAGTTGGATTGTGTACCATTTATGTGTGCATGCTTCAATCTTCAACGGGCTATTTATTTTGTCCTTCCCATATTGATCTCACTTTCAAGCCTTGGTTATTGTACCTTTAGCTTTGATAAGGTATTTTCACCAACGACAAGAGAGTACCTAACTATTCATTGTGGGCCTTTTCCTTACATAAATTAGAAGATCAAATGGTTATGTGGTGAAACAGATTTTTGTAATGATGTTCTTAATTACTCCACTCTGCTGTGCTACCTACAGACCTAGAAAATAAAGATACTGAAACTTTGCTCGGGCAAGCAAATTCCCGAAAGATTTGGTTTAGAGCACCATACCTACATTTGATATCATCAATGATTCAGTAGCTCCTGAATAGAAAATCATCTATCTGTTATGTTCATCTTTCATGATGAAATTTTGGCTCAGATTTCCTGTCAGGTTTACCAGGCAAAGGCAGATAATGTCTTCCAGTATGCACATATCCCCAGGAAGCAATTTGATAACATTATAATTTTTTATTAGAATATATGTGCACAACTCCATAAATTTCTGACCAATAGCTAGAACTGATTATACTTAACATGTGTAGCTGACAAAACAACTACCCTTGATGATTATGTGACGGCATTAACCATGTGAATGCTATATGTACCTGAAGTATTAGTTCAAGATGTTTTCTCTCTCTTATGGACACAAATATATACCTTCTAAGAACTAATAAATATAAACATTATGTTGTACAGAAAAATAACAATATTTTTCAATGTTCAAGAAAGCGTTTTTAAGCGACGCTTAAGCATTGAGCAAGGACAGAGCGCTTCGCTTTTGCCCTAACTAGAAGATTAAGTCTTTTTTTTAATTTGGCTAGAATTTTACTGTTTTGAACTACTTTTGCTTGTCTGCTTGCGCAATAATGGCAATATCCCATTTATCTTATTATTAGGCTCTTTTTGGGAACTATTTCCCTCATATGCTGGCAAAATTATGGCCACATGATCTCTATTAGGCTATGGGTATTTGGATTGAAATGCATTTTAGTTATTATTTTGCTTGCCGTGTGAACTCAGTGTGTATTCGCTATGGTGTGAACTGTATTTTAGATGACTATTCAATTACACATGTGCCATGTTTCCTATTTTCCTGTGTATATTATTCAATAAACTATCAAATTCTAGACAATTTCAAAAAATGCTTAAGTGCGGTTAAGCTGCGCTTAAGCGTCCATTGCTCTAAGTTGTGGCGTTCCACTTCGCTTACGCTGTCTGCTCTTTTGAACATTGATCATTTTTGCAGTTGAGCACGGGTAGATAAAGGAAATAATTATTTCAGATAAATCGTTGGTCTTTCGAAGTTATAATATTTATTACTATAGAAGCATAATACAATTTTCTTATCTAGCTGCGACAGGGAGATAAATCTCCGTATGCACTTGGACAATTTAGATTTTCATTGTAATTATACGTACTATATGTTGTGATTGTGGTCTTCAATTTTATGACTTTTGTATTTCGTGTCAATATACACTTTCCCAGAATAAATATGAATTCTTTAGTTTACATGTTTTTATCAGGTGAAGCAGCAACACATCTATTTTTTCTATCATGTTATCTGGGAAGTTTGGAACTTTGTTATCTTTGACTAATGCCCTACCATTGTTTTCAAACACTGGTTGGGCTCAAGAATCCTACTTGGCATATTGAGAAAAGCATATGTAAGCTATTTTGATAAATACTCTCAGCCTTAGGTTGCTAATATTGGAAAGGTGGACATACACTTCTTGCTTGTGTCAAAAAAAATTAATCACTTCGAGTTGGACATTTTAACAATAAGTAGTTTCTGGTAAATATACTCCTTTGTCAAATGCTGTTATACCGTTGAGGATAAATTCTTATGATGTAACCCTACATTGTAGGCACATGTACATCTTTGTCACAATTGTGATTATTTACTTATTTTTTTTGTTTATTGACTTAATCCAAAGTTTTCACATCTTTTTTTTCATAGTATACGATTTCACAAGACTAAAAGTGTATTGTTCTACATTAGTTTGAGCCTAAAGTTCTACGTTTGGTTCTGTTAATGTTACTTTTTGTGCCAACCCCAACACAATTGCTAAACACATGGGCATAAAAATATCATTTTCCAATTAATAAACAATATGTGTTTATGTAATTTAACTTCCATGTTTCATATCTCTTATACTTGTGAAAATCCCTATCATTCGATCAAATAAATAGACTGACGAAGCAACGCGCGCCATTCATGGTTTAGTTAGCAATAATTGCCTTGGGGTTTGACACCTGATGAGTGGCATGTAGTGTTTTCATACCTGGGCGTACATATGCATGCATGGCATGCCCGTACGCCTCATCCGTGAATAGAACTAACTCATGTACAACCTTCAAGTTTCTCCACGTAGTGCCCTCTTCTTCTTGTTTTTTTTTTTGCTTGATGGGAAAGGAAACCATGACTCGATCGTGACTCGACCGTGAGGCTTGCTGAGCATGTTGGCGGCTGGTTTTCGAGCTCCATGCATGCTCGAAGCTCCCGCAGCTGGTGGCCCTGCTCCCCAGCGTCTGCGCGCTCGGACCGGAGCTCATCCTACGGGATGCAGGTCAGAACACAGTGACGCCGGAGACGCCGACAGGAATATTTGTGCAGAGGAGACCGGTAGTAATCATATTCCCGCACATGAGGAGACCGGCTCAGGCGCATGGCAGAGGTGAATCCAGCGTGGCGTGAAAATGCAAGCAGGCGAGCTGGTGACGGCTCGGTCGGAAACGACCCGCAGCAGCTCGGGTTGCGACGACGGTTCAAGATGAGGCGAGGAGGGAGGAGCGGCTCAGCGAGCGGTAACGGCGAGCCGGAGGGCGGCTCGGCGGGGCAATGGTAGAGACGAGCAGAGGTGGGGTGCGGGCGTAGCGTGATGAGACGACGCGTGTGACAGGTGCAGCGGATCGATGCCACAGAGGCGAAGGCGTGCGCCGGGGGAGCCGGCCGGGCCGGCTCAGGCGCGCGACCAGTGCGGCGGCGGCGGCATGTGCGGTGGTTTGGGGTGGAACCAATGCGGGCGAGTATCGGTCATGGGCGTGGCGTAGTGCAAGCTATGGTGGCTCGGACGCGTCATCATGGCGCATGCGAAGAGGCGAGGCGAGGCGCGGTGCCCAAGGCGCGTGAGCAAAGCCAGGCGACGCCGGCCAGAGCAGCGATCGTAAGCGGAGCGGTGCGAGGCAGGAACGCAGCGGCAGGTGTGGCGGCGCAAGGTGGAGTTAGTCCGGCTCGGATACGAGGCGGCCGTGGCGAATCCGGCTTGAGAGCGGGTAGCTGCGGCGTTGGAGCGAGGCGGGCGACGCGACGGGCCGGATTAAAGGCGGAAAAACTACAGCGATAGAGTTGAGTCCCTAAGCACATCCAATTCCGAGTCGTGGCTCGCGGGGCGAATCCGCGTTGCGTCCTCCTTTCTCGATGGCAACGCGGGCAGGGCTCTGAATTTCTTCAGGGCTTAGTTTACCAGGCGGAAAAAACCATGTATGTGATTAGCTAGCATGAATTCACGCCTATGGTTGATTCTTCTTCACATGAAAGCCCCGCCATGTACTTGAGATCGTACGTATGCTGTTTGAAAGCTAGGACCTCCTGGTTTGGCTGTTTCGTGCAACCCTGCATGATTCTGCACTCTCCGGCCCTTCATAACGAATTTGTGAAGATAGGAAAAGCAAATGATAGAACCGTTGCTTTCATTGATGAATCTGTGGGTATATATACCCTAGTACAAAGGCGGTTACAAAGAAGCGGTTGTCAAAAATGAAACCGACATAAGCAAGGATTAACCCATTAATTAACATAATTAATTAATTCCTAACACTCCCCCTAATCAATGCTTCTCCACCAATATATATCATCTTGATAAAGACTTCTTCTTTGTATGCGCCTTGGAAAATGTTCATCATCCTCATCTTGTGAAAGCCTTTGTATAATACTGAGAGTCTCCCCCAAAAACCCTGTGGGAAAAATATGAGGAGAGTAGTGTAGATATGTTGCTAAAACTCCTTTAAACCCGATGGAAAAAATAATAAGGAGAAAATGATGCAACATACAATAATTATTGTCTCTTGATAACTCATATGAGAAAAACCTTTGAAGAAGGAGAAAAATCATTGGTGAGTTTAGAGAACAATTAATATGTCTTGAGACTTCCTTAAAGAAACCCCAGTAGGGAAAATAGAAAGTATATCATATGACGTTTGATAACATATTGCCTCATTAAAAACCATTATGAAAAACTTTGAGAGAAAACTCATAAAGGAAAAGAGTGCATCTGACATGCCATTGAAAACTTCTTTAAAACCCAGTGGGAAAAATATAAGGAGAAAATGATATGGCATATATAGATACTTGTGTTTATATTATCTCGTTAAAAACCTTTTATGAGAAACCATTATGGAAAAACTCATCAAGGGAAAAAGAGTACAATATATGCAATCTGATGATTGTTAATAGGTTCTAGTCTGGGAGATTACTCCCCCTGAACTTTGCAAATATGGAGTATGTTTCATACCAATGCCATTGACATGAACATGAGATTTTATATAATCAGTTGGATTATCATGATATTTTGTTTGCAAATTATTTCCTCAACTTTATATAATCCATGAGGATAAGTAATTTCTGAGCAATTTGATTTATGATATTGCTCTTCATATAACCTGTAGGTATTGAATAACACAAGTGGAAGTATCTTGATAAATCAAGTTATGTGATTCTGATGAATCTCAACCACATGATTTTGAGTGTGGTTAACCATTCTACTAAGTTATGCATATTTTGCAATGCCTTTAGATAAAGCAATTATGTTAGAATGATAATTGGAAATAACCATTAAAATCCATTTATATGACTAACATGTGAAGGCTATTCCAGCAAATTCAGTCATTTGATATGGCGTCGTTTGGATCAAATAAAGAGCCAATATCATTACATCATATCATGGTCATATCTTCTATTTCGTGATGGAAATATCCAAGATTTACTGTAATCTTCAGATATAAGATGATATTACTTATATCAACCATATACCTTTTGTTGTGGGTTGCACTCTGAATAAAGATAGCAAATATAGTGTCACGCCTGACGTAGTTTGCAAGTATACGAGTGCTTTCACATTAGTGAGATATAGAACTTCAGGTCCCAGTATCACTTCATTATCACCCTAGGTATGGACGGATTTGTACCTTATCAAAGGTAGTATGACCATACATGTCTTTTGTTGATATGATATATCAAATTGAACCTCTCGTATATGTTTTGGATATATGTAGACTGATAATGTATTGTTGAGAGAATGCTCAAGTTGTAAACTTAAGCTAAATTTGGTTGAATCCAAATTTTCCGTCTTGAGATGATTTTATGTATGTTTAGGTCTTGTAGAGACATTGATGATGAAATCATCGATATGCACTCAGGTGATATAAGGAATTCAAATTTGGGATTCCTTTGTTAACACATAAACAATCATCATTCTTTGAGTAATCCTTGGGAAGAAGAAAATCATTTAGTCGGTAGTACCATATGATTTCCGACTATTTCTAGTCATTTAGTGACTTATGAAGTTTTACACAATACATGTTGCGATTTGTTTTTGGATTCGGAAATGAAGCCCTTCAGGGACTTTAATATAGATTTCCGAAATGAGTGACTCATATGAGTATGTAGTCACTGCATCAATTAACTGCATGGATAATATTATTTGTACTGCCAATGGTACTTATTATCGAAACATAATTCCACTCATACCAAGAAGGTATGTTACATCGTAATCGATGTAGGGTCTCTGCGTGAACCCTTTTGCTACAAGCCTCGCTTTCTCACCACCTCATTGACTTTGTCTATGAATGAGAAGTTTTTATTATTCCATATGGGAGATACTTATGAAGAGTAGGTATTACTATGGTAAATACCACTCTTTGATGAGCGAGTGCTATTCTTCATTGCTTGTTTCCTTTTATGTGAACCAATATGAGTACAAGAGGCACTCTACATGGATTTTGGTTCAGGGCCCAAAAGGTTTTAGCAATTTGGAGAAGAAATATATGTCGACAAATGTAGACTTATGTTATATGATTCTGGAGAAATCAATGAAATTTGTGGAAATGTATTTATTCCTTTTAACTCCTTGTGATTTCCTACAACAATGGAGTCAAGGTGTTTCGATGTCCCGGCACCAAAACACTTGTGCACATCTATGCCGGGCTTTGGATGATGAGCATCCAGTGAGGTGTCTTTCAACTTGATGTTGAATTACATTTACTGGTTAAGGATTTGATTTCCTCTATTTCCGCGGACGCATATGCGAGATTATATCTCGTGTGGTCAGATTTCTCCCCCTCTTGCTCTCATTTCGGGAGAAGAGTGGTTTATCAGGTACCTCCACTCTTTCTGACACTTTACTACAGGAATATAATTGAGTAACACCTTTGTCATCAGTAAATGTATGTGGCAGATTTGCAATGTGTTGCAAATATGTGATTCTAAACTTCTTGTTCAGATTCTTTGAGTACGTGGATATAAGGACTGAATGTGAATAACATTTCTAATTTATTTCTTGGCACTCTTTGTGGTACTAATCTCCCCCTAATGCCAGAAATGTCCTTATTGCTGATGCAATCAGCATACGAGCTACGAATAATTTTGATTGACGGATAAAATTTTTATTCCTCACATAGATCCCTATTTTTTTTTGTGAGAGCCCATTGATGTATGCTGGAGTGGTGATATTGGTATGTAACCGAATTATCGCAGATAGGAAATACTTTGTTGATTTCCACGTAATTACTACAAGGAGAAAGTAGTATGCTACGCAGTTGGTATGATTTATATCATACTTACGGTGTGTAATGCCGTATTTGGCTAGCATGAGGCTAGTAAATTACGATTCTATAAGTTTGGTCATATAATTAATTTCATTATCTTTGATAAGATATTGAACTAAGCAATTATGTGTATTACATAATGTATTATGTATAATCAGACATTGCTTGTGAAATGAGTTCAGCGAAGTTGTCCATTCGAATGGATTTATCCCTTGTTTATGATAACTTGCTCTTACTTTGAGAATTTGAGCAATTAATTTAGTTATATCATTCATGGTTTGTGTGACAAGAGACACACTGGAAATCATTTTATAAATGTTTCCATGAGTACCATGAAGTATCTATATAATACCACATAATGGTTGAGTAATCCACATATCTTCTAAATGTGTTCAAGGAAGAATGAGTGGCTCATTTAGAATTGTAAGGTGAGAGAGCCTTAAAACTTATTTCCCCTATGGCACATGCAGTGCACATAAAATCTGTTGATTTGGGAAATATTATAACTTAAAACGTTATGACCAATAGATTTGCCAATAATATTTCTAATCAACCCCAAACAAGGATTGTAAGGCTTAAAGCCAAATATTTTGTAAGATTTAGAAAATTATTTTGTACGCAACAAAACTGAGTATGAATTGATTCATACATTCAAAATTTATCAAATATAATGTCCAAGAAATAGGATATTGGACATTACATTACATGTAGTAGTACAAGTATAAGCAAACAATATTTTGGAAATAATCACGATATTACATGAGGTCTCCCATATTACTAAAAAAATGAATTATGCAAACATATCATCGGCGCAAACGAATTGATTATTCTTTTATTGCACTATATTTTTGGTTCTCCTTCTGATGAAGATTTGAGAACATCATTTACCAGAATAGTTCTGGTCGTATGTTTGCAAATTTTCAAATACCCCAATGAACTTATTTGCCTTTTAATAAACTCATGGTGTGGTTTGATCATATGTTTAAGGGTTTGGTAATCATATGTACGAGATTTATGTAACCACACATTTGACAAACATAAGAGTTGTCTTTGTGATCATTTGGAAATGATCAATTCCCAATTAAAAGATAATTATGTCATTGGTTGTCTTTAGCCTTCACTTTACTTTGAATTCCTCATGGTTCTTTTTGTGACCATTGACTTGCTTCTCAATACTAGCAAATATTTTGAAGCACCCGTTGGGTGAATATGATGATTTTAAGAAATAACATGTTTATTTACCATGAAAATGGTAATACCATCATAAGAGGATTTAAAGTGTATCATGGGCTTTTCAATCGGATTCAAATACGAAAAATATCTGATCATAAAATCTCAACTTAAAGTTGATTTTATAACCACAAAAATTGTAAGTTGCAATACACTTGAGGCCTTGAAAAATTATTGGGTGGTCATTCCAAATGTTCTCATGGAAGCATGTTTCTTTAGCTATTAAGAGAATAGCCATGACACATGTTCCAAAGGTGGAGTTCTAGTGGCCACAAATGCCGCATGAGGATATAATGAGTGACGTCATGAATCATCTTATGATAAATACTCACTAACATGAATTTAAAACATTTGGAAATGTCACCCATGTGTTACATGAAAATGCTATTGCATTCATTTTAATTTACTTCTATGAGTAAGAAATATATATTGATAAAATGATTTGTTTGAGAACAACCATGGCCAAGGTGATCCTTGGTGATCCTAAGTGTATCCTTCAATATAACACATGCGATGAAATTATTGCTATTGTTTTGGACTTCATTCTTGAGGAAGTGTGTGATTTTAGAGTCACTGCCAAAACGTATAGACTTGCATGTGCTCAACATTGGTTAGCCACTATGAAAGTATAACCATGATGTGATGTGGTTCTTGCGAAAGTGTTGCGACACACAATCATTGCCATACATTATGGGATCCATCTTGATGGATGGACGACGCTACAAATTAGAAATAGTGACCTAGGCTCAACTGCCATTATATAAACAATGTAATAGAAGGTAATCACACTTATATGCGAATATTTTCGTAGTTTCCCATGACATATTCAAGCAAAGTGTGCAAGAATAATATTTACTATAGAGTAAAATATTTTAGTGAACAACAACAATAACTGCTTCGGAGGAGCAAATTCTAGTATGGCTGATGCCTTATAGCCATATGTGTAGACCTCAATTTATATAGGATAACACTTTAAAGATAATCACCAATATGGTATAGATCTCATAGTAATAGAAAACACAGTCTGACTTTTGTCAGTAGATGTACATAATTCTATTACCTTATGTTATGCTATATTTAAGAAAATCATTTTGAAGGTAGTCATATGCCAGGATGACATGATGTAGACCTCACAGTAATATTGGATAATCTGCAAGACTTTGCAGTAGATGCCAATATTACCTTATGATATCTTGAGGTAGTCACATCTAATACTAATATTTTAAAAAAAACATTTTGAAGGTAATCATCTTGTAAAACTGACAAGACGTAGACCTCACAGTAGTGATGAATAATCTGCGAATTGTGCAGTAGTGTCATCAATTTCTTGTGATTCACAAATAAAAGTTTAGGCTATATACACATTAATATTTGGAAGAGCACGTTGAAGATAGTCATCTTGTCAAAATGACAAAAGGTAGATCTTACAGTAATGATGGATAATCTACAAATAGTGTAGTAGATGCCGCCAATACCTTGTGTTTCACAAATAAAATTGCATACTAGTCATAGTGAGTATGACACTTCATGATACTTTTATTTTCATGTCAAGATGTGACTCTTTTTTTTACTGCAAAACATAGTTGTTGCACCAAAAATGTTCTAGAAAATAGGTCTAGAATATTGACTTACAAAACATAGATGTAATGCATAAGAACCTGAGGGTACATATTGTATTGACGATGACCTAATTAGAGGTTTATAGTAAGCATAAAGGCTTTTATGCATCAACAAAGGCAGAAATCCGCCAAATCTGTGAAAACATGAGGATTAAAAGAGAAACGCATGTCCTTCCTATTAATAATAAATACAGGAAGGACGAAAATGCAAAACCGCGTAAGGATAAGGTTTGCCCAAATCCTTATCCCGTACGTGTGTGGATAGGAATCAATTTCCTTCCAGTGTGTGCTTGGATTGGATCCATCGATCCTTCCTGTAGTAGCGCTCTGGCCATGAAGAACAATTATGCAGCCGTCCAGTGCAGCCGATTAGTGATTGCAATGCGTTCAGACAGGCCGTGGGACAGATGTTGGCCGCCGCCGGTGACTGCCGCGCCGTCGCTGCATCAAGAGAAGTGGCGTCAGAGCCGAAGGCCGCCGCGCCAGGGGAAGAAGCGACGGGGTCGAGGGCCACCGCACGCTCCGTGATGGGGGCCGTCGTCCCTGGGTTGGATACACCTGCGCGTTGGGGCCGAAGGCCGTGGCAACGCCATGAGCGTTCATGTGTAACCGGCCCTCGGGTCGCATCCGAGGGAGGGCTGCGCGCCGCGCCATGGTCGTGCTCTGCCTGAGGGAGGAGCGCCGCGTCGGATGTTGCATCCGAGAGGTGGAGGGCGCCGTCGTCGCCAAACGCCAAGGTACGCTCGCTAGGTCTTCTTCCCTTCCTTTTCTCTGGATGTTTTGTTGCTAATTGTTGGGATGGGCGACGTGATCGTCATAGTGGATGTTGAAGAGGAAAAACAATGCTAAAAACAAGTTTGTTGGAGTTTGTTCCTCATCTTCTAGTCTTGTTCTAGATGATGATTATTCTTTTCTTCTTGATTGAGAAGGAGAATTTCTTCCTCCTTCTGTTTGAGTAGTGATCAATACATCTCACCACGAGCATATGTCGGATGAAGCGATTTACAAAACAGAACTAGCTATTAGATCTTTGATTGATTGCAAGAAGATAAAAATAAAGTGAAGAATGTACTGATCCAGTTTTCCTCTTTTACAGACGCATGTCCATCGATTCCTGTAGTGGACGGGAATATGGCTAATCGAACCGACATCGACACTCATTCTTCTCTTCTCCTGTGGCCATTTCTCAGCGGAGAGCAAAAGTGCGTGATAACGTGTGAAGATAGGAAAAGCAAATGATAGAACCGTTGCTTTCATTGATGAATCTGTGGGTATATATACCCTAGTACAAAGGCGGTTACAAAGAAGCGGTTGCCAAAAATGGAACCGACATAAGCAGTGATTAGCCCATTAATTAACACAATTAATTAATTCCTAACAGAATTGACCTCGCGCTTGGTGCGCGTAATTAATGAACTGGTGATGGATGATTTTTGACTGTCGGCCTGCGAAACAAACTGCGGCCTTGGTATACATGCAGAGCAAAACTAAACCCATGAATCGGCAGAAGTCGTGATTTTCTTCATGGATGCAACCACAGTCATGCGTACGGAACCAGATCGATAGCACGTGCGTGGCTTTGTAGAACGGCTCGGATGGGATAATCAATTCTTCTGTCAGTCTCGGCTACAGCCTAAATCGATCCGTCTTTGGATTCGACAAATTGTCGTAGATGCGCGCGACGGCGCGCAGGTTGGAGCCCTGATCTCGAATCTTGTACTGATCATCACAATTTTGATTGCCAAACAATTAATTTGCCGAATCTCCCCTAAAGTTGTCAATGTCGGGTCATCCAATGCAACAGTTCCTTGCCGACTCTTCTTCATACGATCGACCGCGAGCTCGCGGATCCGGTGGGTCATAAACTTCTCGATCCCTAGAAAAGATCTCTTCAAGAACACAATTCCACCGTGCGATCAGCCTCACAGTGGGCGCCAACTATCGTGGTTTTGTCACGGCAAATGTCCTCGTGAGAGAACTTAGGTGTGAGGCTATCGCAGCTATGTGGCGGTTTGAGAGGGGTTGGTCGGAATCGAGAGACGCGGATTTACCCAGGTTCGGCCCCTCCGATGGAGGTAAAAGCCTATGTCCTGCTTGTGTTTCATTGATGAAGATGATGATCTCGATTACAAGTGTGCAGACTCGCCACCTCTAATCTCGTGAGTGTCTAATCTGTCTATCTCATGATTTGTCTTGTCTAGACCTAAGTTGTGAATCTTGTCCCTCTTGGGGCGCCTTACCCCTCCTTATATAGGTGGAAGGGGTATGTTTACATGTAGAGTCCTACTAGGAGTAGGAATAGGATTAGTCTCTCTTGAATCCTAATCCGGGTCTTGTTTCCTTTGTGAGGGAGTCTCTCCTCTTCTTGGGCCTTCTCTTGTGAGCCGGCCCTCCTGGCCTCTCTATGAGCTGCCTTATGCCAGGGTGTACGCTGGGCCTTGGGCCTTCGTCATTTATCTAAGTCGTCTGTGGGGACAAGTATGAGTCGCCCGCCAGGTCACTGCTGAGTCGCCGGTGAGTCACCAAGTCCTTGGCGGGTCATCCTTCAAGCCGGGTTACACTACGAGGTATAACCCCGACAGCCGCCATAGTTGCTTTCTGCCTTGTGAATCTATCAGGGACAGGTTCATTAGTTTCCAGTATCCCCTTTGTTTGTCCTGGAGGTGGGGCCATCACCCTTCCTGGAGGCATTGCAACAGATGCTTCTGAGCTCTTCCTCTTATTGTTGGCTGTCTTCTTAACACCAGGCCTTTTTGTTCTAGATTCCTTCAGTGCCTCATATAAATAGCACAGAAAAAACATTAGATCACAAGATAAATATGTGAGCACAAGGAAACAGAGAGCATACAAGAACCTGAACTCTCCAAGCAAGACAGAGTTTGCACCTTAACAGTCTTGTGCACTACAACTTCATCCTCCTTAGGATTGTACTCTGGGTCATCATTGATAACTCCACTACCTTCTTGAACCTCATTAGTTCTACCTTCTTGTACATCATTTGTTTTCCTAATCATTAACGCTATTGCACCAATGCCAAGGGACTGGAACATCCGATTGTTCCTCATCATATTTCTAGCCCTAACCTTCTCGTACTAGGTGAGAGGAGGATCATCTTTGGAAGGCAAAGGAAACATAATTATTAGGTTAATGGTTGAAATGCATGGACAGATAGGCAAACATAACTTATGACATTTTATTATCATTTAATCCTACTTATTCAGCTAAGGAAGAGTAACAACACACATGCACAACTAAGCCAGCTTATTCAGATTACAACAATACATTTGCATAATAAAATCTGACAGTATTTTACATCACCAGCCTCCAAGATATTTTACTTAGCATATTACATTTCACGTAGCATATTAAGACACATATTTATAAATCTGATAGTATAACCACAAGGAGCAAGTTGCATACCAATGGTTGGCCTCTGGTTTGACCTTGTCATCCTTGCCATGGATGATCTTGAGGTGGTGCTTGCAAAATAGAATAAACAACAATCAGATACAACAGGGATAAAGTAAAATGATGCACTTATATCAATAAAGGAAAGCATTTAGACGAGTATGCACATACATGTAGTACATGTGAAGCAAACTTGTTGGATCAACAATATAGTGATGTAGTTAATGCATCAGTACTAATACATGTAAAACACTTGGACCAGCATGCACATACACGTGTAGCAATGCACATACAGTTAATGCATCAGTACTAAACTGACAGTTGAAGCAAGCAACTAAATTGAAGCACTTGGACCAGCATGCACATACAAGTGTAGCAATGCATCAATATTAATACATGTGAAACATGAGGTAGTAATGTACTAAACTGATAGTTGAAGAAAACTATATATGTGAAGCAATGCATTAGCAGTAATATAAGTGAAGCGAACTACATCAAGCTAAGTGAATTAAGGTTGTGGTACCAAAGACAAGAACATAACTCACATCCATTACAAGTATACATAGTTGGATACAAATACAGTGCACACGAATTATACTTCACGAAGGTGGGTAAGCAAAACTAACTATATACAACAATTACTTTTATGTTTTAACTTGCACTTTTATCCATGTACCTGCAATCATCTATAAACAAAGTAATTACTCAACTGTATTCCCTAATGGAGGCAAACATATGCATTCATAGGAACTGGTTGCCCATCATTTGGTGAATAAAGAAGCAATCAGTATGCAAGTAAGCAAGCAAAGTGCATAAGTGCTACTAATACAAGCAAGCAAGCAAAAGAAATGCTACTGATAGAAACAAGCAAGCAAGGAAGAAAATTGAAGAGGAGCAAGCAAGCAAGTACTGTTGATACAAACCCTAGTTGCTTCTTCTCCAAGTACTACTGATACAAGCAAGTATTGTTGATGAAAACTCTAATTAACCATGTATGCTAGCAAGCAAGCAAGCCATAGTAGTCAAGCAACATGAACATGAACCCTAACCCCATGAAGCAGACTACCAGAGGGGGATAGAACGAACCACCAGGAGGTCCTAACTCTAGAATCAATTCCATGAACATGAATAAGAACCTCGAGGAGCTCCTAGATTGACTGAATCCTAACCCTAGATCGACCAGGTGGGGGATCTACCCTCATTTGTACACAAGCAAGCAAAGTGCTAGTATTACTCATATAAAGTGATCGATCCAGCCCCTAGTGCCTCATATAAAGTACACAAGCAAGCAAGCAAAGTGCTAATAGTAGTGCTGATTTAAACCCTAACCTTATGTACGCTAGTAAGCAACTAAATTGAAGATTAGCAGCAAGCATCCCAATGATGTAGCGAAGAGACTAAGAACACGTGGACTGGCATTCTTCTAATTTTGTTACTCTGTGTATGTTCCCATGCATGTCCCTCTAAACCTATACAACAATTTTGTAGAAGCTTCAAGTGGGCAGCCAAACCCGGTTTGATTTGGTGTATCAACCCATGTAGACATATATCATGTTGAATAACTAAAGAATGCATGATAGTTTGTGCACTTGCTGAATAACCCTCCATCGGAGAAGAATATAAGTTGAAATCTGATTTAGATAAAAAGAAACAAAAAATGATGAATTATGCATCTATGTTGCGGAGTATACAAAAATTAGTCACTACTAGTTGTACACTCCAGACTCCATGTTTCTTCCAGTTCTCATTCTAGAAACTATAGGGAAGTGCTGCCTCCAATCTAGAATAACATTAAGTAGCGTGTTTCAGTTTGCATATATTTTTCATTTCGGGTTTTTGTATTCGACTTTTCGGATGAAATATCTCTATTAATTTCTTCTTGGCAGTGATATATTTAAAACTTAAGTACACAATCAATAGGGAAAAGTTATACTATTCGATAACAAAAACATTAGTAACATCCTTTGTTCCTGTGCATGTAAAGTTAAATTGGCAAACATATTTTCCCACTACAACTGTCATATCATTTTTACTGATTTAGAAGTTTCCATAAGCCCTTTCTTCTGAGACTGGTTCCAGTAGCGTGTTGCCATGATATATTACGATCCTGAGGACCGAGGAGTATCTAACCCGAAGACACATTCAGAGCGATGGACACCTCAACCCAGCAGCATCAACGATTGCAGCCCAAAACTTCCGTCACCGGAGCCATGATCCATTGAACGGACCCCTCTGCCTACCACCGCCCCCATGGATCATAGGGTAGACGGTTCACGACGACATGTATATAAAAATGGAACGTGATCGTGTCAGTGCTCCACTGAGACAATAGATCCCCGGGTTCATAATGCCAGCCAGCATTAGTTCAATTCCACCCACATGACTAGGCTGCTGCTAAATGTATACTAGGAGTAGATCCATCGCAGAATCTCAAACACAAAAAATATACTGTGATAACCTGACACGCAAATAAATGAACTACTAGTATACACAGATACATGAAGCTTTTTCCTTTTTTTTACAGTGCTCCAGCATGCTCAGCTGACCCACATGTCAGCGGATGGGCATGCCCACTACAACTGACATATTTACCCCATGAACCCTAACGCTAACCCTAACCCACGAATCTACCGAACCATCCACATTGATCCAGCCCCACGAACCCTAGAAGAACACATGAGGGGATCTATCAAACCCTAGAAGATCTACCCATGAACATTGACGGGAGATGGGTCGAGGGGAGAGGTACCTGTCGTCGTCGACCGTTGATTATGTAGATGTAGCCGTTGTCATCATTGTCATCGATGTAGTCGTAGCCGTCGTCGATGTAGTCGTAGCCGTCAACGTCGATGTAGATGTAGCCGTCGTCGTCGATGTAGATGTAACCGTCGACGTCGTCGATGTAGTCGTCGTGGTCGATGTAGTCGTCGTGGTCGCGGGGAGATGAGAGGAAGGATTTGTCGTTGGGGAGAGGGGAGAGGGGCGGTGGGGCGGCGTGGAGGAGGGGAGGGGCGGCGCGGAGCTAGGGTTAGGAGCAGGGGAGGGGCGGTGGAGTGGGGAGTGGAATGGATCCCGCGTGGGAAGTGGGGAGTTGAATGGAGAGGGGAGTGGTGGGTCCCGCGTGGGAGTGGAGGGAAATTTTGGTGGGGTGAGAGGGAAATTTGGTGGGGTGGGAGGAAAATTTTTCACTAGTTTTTTGGGGTTTGAAAATGTGGTCAAAACGACGGGTATGACCGTTCCTAGCTATGGGTTGAATCTTGGGAAACTTTTGGTGTTTCTATGATGAAATAGATACTTTTGTATCTAGAAATGATTTTTGGAAAAAATAAAGAGCAAATTATAAGTCTGCCGGAGTTCAAATTTGACCCCCTTCCAACTGATTCGACATAGATTTGTCTTTTTCACGAGAGATGGATAAAAGCTTTTGACGCCCAACCATTTTGTCATTTGTACATTAAATATGGCCTACTATGTTATAAAAATGATTTGGTCCAATTTTGAAACAAATATATGGTAGGTCCTTCACAAAAAACTCATTTTTGACACTTGAAAAATGAAAAATGATTTTTTCATACAAGGAAGATGAAAACTTCCTTAATCAACATTGTTTGTCATTCCAACATGCACCCTTCTGCAAAATATGAGATCATTTCAACAAACTATGCTATGAAGGTGGCCATGAGATTGATCATTTGGCTTGAAAGCCATGAATCTTCACACATGACAGCTCATTTCTGTGAACACTTTTTAAAAATATTTGTCGTATTACAAGGTTATTATTTTTCCTGGTAACTTTATCACATATAATGACATAATACGAAGGTTTTTCAATTTTTTTATTTTTTGAATTTTTCATGCCTATTTGAAAATGCGGTCAGAACGACGGGTATGACCGTTCCTAGTTAGTGGTTGAATCTTGGGAAACTTTTGGTGTTTCTATGATGAAATAGATACTTTTGTACCTATAAATGATTTTTGGAAAAAATAAAGAGCAAATTATAAGGCACCCGCAGTTCAAATTTGATCCGCTTCCAACTAATTCGACATAGATTTGTCTTTTTCACGAGAGATGGATAAAAGATTTTGGCACCCAACCATTTTGTCAATTGTCCATTAAATATGGCCTAGTATGTTAGAAAAATGATTTGGTCCAATTTTGAAACAAATATATGGTAGGTCCTTCACAAAAAAACTCATTTTGGCACTTGAAAAATGAAAAATGATTTTTTCATACAAAGAAGATGAAAACTTCCTTAATCAACATTGTTTGTCATTCGAACATGCACCCTTATGCAAAATATGAGATCATTTCAACAAACTATGTCATGAATGTGGCCATGAGATTGATCATTTGGCTTGAAAACCATGAATCTTCACACATGACAGCTCATTTCAGTGAACACTTTTTAAAAATAATTGTCGTATTACAAGGTTATTATTTTTCCTAGTAACTTTATCACATATAATGACACAATGCGAAGGTTTTCTAATTTTTTGATATTTTTTTAATTTTTCATGCCCATTTGAAAATGCGGTCAAAACGACGGGTATGACCATTCCTAGCTAGTGGCCGAATCTTCGGAAACTTTTGGTGTTTCTATGATGAAATAGATAATTTTGTATCTGGAAATGATTTTTGGAAAAAATAAGGAGCAAACTATAAGGCAGCCGAAGTTCAAATTTGACCCACTTCCAACTAATTCGACATAGATTTGTCTTTTTCACGATAGATGGATAAAAGCTTTTGGCACCCAACCATTTTGTCAATTGTACATTAAATATGGCCTAGTATGTTAGAAAAATGATTTGGTCCAATTTTGAAACAAATATATGGTAGGTCCTTCACAAAAGAACTCATTTTGGGCACTTGAAAAATGAAAAATGATTTTTTCATACAAGGAAGATGAAAACTTCCTTAATCAACATTGTTTGTTATTCCAACATGCACCCTTCTGCAAAATATGAGATTATTTCAACAAACTATGCCGTGAATGTGGCCATGAGATTGATCATTTGGCTTGAAAGCCATGAATCTTCACACATGACAACTTATTTCTGTGAACACTTTTTAAAAATAATTGTCGTATTACATGGTTATTATTTTTCCTAGTAAATTTATCACATATAATGACACAATGCGAAGGTTTTCCAATTTTTTGATTTTTTTTGAATTTTTCATGCCCATTTGAAAATGCGGTCAAAACGAGGGTTTGACCGTTCCTAGTTAGTGGTTGAATTGGGATACTTTTGGTGCTTCTATGATGAATGTGGCAATAAAGATTATTATTATTTCAACAAACTATGCCCACTTCAAAATGTGGTCGAAATGGCTGGCATGAGCACAAAAACATCCATGAGCACAAAAATATCCATGAGCACAAAAACATCCATAAGCACAAAAACTATTCAACCAAGGAGCATCCATGAGCAAGCACAAAAACAAAAAAAATTATCTTTCATCCATGAGCATCCATGAGCATGCACAAAATTTCATCACGCACACCACCATCATACTTAAAAGTGCAGTAGCAGTTCAACACTATCGTACTTAAAAGGTTTACACTAAAAGGATTAAAGCTCCATCAGGTTCTTAAGATCTTCACTCCTGCTTCTTCCCCTTCTCCTTCATCATCCTGATGCGCTTAGAGCGGCAAAGCCCCAGGCTAGGCTGTGGGATGTACTCATCTACCACAACTGGCATGGTCCTGTCGCCCAGCTGTGGGATAACCATCGCGAGGCCATCGTCAGGCACCACCACCATCGTGAGGTCATTGTCAGGACCACCACCATCGCGAGGTCATCGTCAAGCACCACCACCATCGCGAGGCCATCGTCACCCACCACCTCATCATCCCTGCTCTACTCCTCTTCTTCCCCACTCCGTTCCTCCTCATCCTTGCTGCTGTTGTTGCTGTAGCCAGAGTCGGTGCTGCTTTTGCTATAGCCAGAGTCGGTGCTGCTTTTGCTATAGCACTTGCGTAGTACTCGCTGCTCCTGCTCCCATTGCCTTGCCAAATGCAAACAAGTTTTTTTAACAATGGGTGTGAGACATATCCTAATGGAGAAGAAGAAGAGACAGAGCGTACTGGCATCATCGTCGTCCTGGTAGTGCATGCACACATAGTCGTGTCGAACACCTTCACGGTGAACATGGTGTTGCCGTCGTACCTGAAGACAAGGAAGTACCCGTTCCGCAGGTCGTAGGCACGGACAAACTGCTTCCAGCCGCGATCTAGGTACATGCTTGCATCAGTGTCGAACACCACCTCCACGTCCCATAGCCTGTGAAGCCCGTTGTAGGCCTGCCGCACCTTCATGTTCTGTGGCCGATGGCCGTCCAGCATCTTCACAAAATTGTCAGGCATCACCTCCCTGCTGGAGGATTTCTCAAGTATAATCGTGAAGAACTCAATACCTTCCAAGTACGCCATCTCACTTGGCGTGGCAGAGCGCAGCGGGTGGCTTCGGCCTCCCCCCATCTCTGAAAAGCAGCTGAAGAGACCAATCACTACCCTTTACGACATTGTCATACAACATTTACAGTAGCAGATGTCTTGAGCAGAAGAATAATGTATAGCTCAAGCAGTACACAATTTAAATAATTGAAAACAATAGCTCTCTGAAAACTTGTGGCAAAATTGAGAATGGACATACTTGGAATAGAGCCAAGTTGTCAGGCAACACCTGCCTGCTGGAGCACCCTTGTGGAAAAACTGAGAATGGACATAGTTGGAACACAGCCAAGTTTAAGATGGCAAAACTGACCAAAAGAGCAATGCACTTGTGGACATTTATGATGCCTCAATTTAGAATACTACTATAAATGGCAATGGCCTCAATTTGCTACTACTCTATCTTGGCAAAGGGGCAATGAGTACAAGAAAACATCAATATCAACATCAACATCCCCTTGAATAGTGGTAAGAAAAAAAGGACATTTCTGATGGCAAAAACATCAACAACACTCTATTTTGTCTTGCATATCATAATCCAGCCTGAAATACCTCACATTTAAAATGATATGATATAGATCTAAATTGGATTAACATGATGTAGATAGACCCAGTGTCCAAGTCAGATTCCTAGCAATCAAATTTCCTAAATCTCACATGATTGTGTCCTGCATATCACTACTTCCTGAGTAATGCTCACGCCCATTGGATTAACATGCTTTGGCTAACACTAAAAAGAAGAAGAAAAATAAGATCATAGGAATTAGAACCTATTATGACTAAAACGTAGAGTCACATATACATCACACTTACATTGAACTTTGCATAAAAAACATGAGGAAAATCGACTTCTGGCTAGTGTAACTCATATTCAGATGTACTTAGAATACCAGTTATGTTGGAACTTTCTATACATTGAAAGGAAAATCAGATTGCACCTAGAGTAGATATTACAACGCATCAAGAGGCAAAATTTATAGTGAGTTTGGCAAGAAAATATAGTTACCAAATATTGTTAAGTACTGTAAAAGATTGTAAGCTACAGGTAGAATCATAGATACTGCCTACTAATAATACTTTGATTGCTGAGTTCGGAGATCACAACCTATCCTAACACAAACTAAACTGAAAATTGAAATAGGAAAACACAATTCTAACTACTATAACTTTAGAGGGCTGCAGCGTGCAGGTGTAAAATTCCTAGCAATCAAATACCTCTAACCTAACCTAATCTAATCCAATCCTAATCTATCTACATCACCAAACCTAATCTATCTACATCACCAATCCTAATCAAACCCTAACCTAATCTAATCCAATCCAATCTAGGCGGCGGCAAGAACCTACTTTAAACAGTAGGAGAAAACTAAGTTGTAGGAAGAGGAAGGAGTCATCGGATTCATACCTTAGGAGAGAGGAAGGAGTCGGCGGCGGAAAGGAGGAGTGAGTCGAGTGGAGAGGAGGAGCGGGTCGAGTGGAGAGGTGGAGTGGGGAAAAGAGTGGGTCGACTTGTCAGCAAGTTATGTGTTTGATACATGACTGCTTTGATATATTGAAAAGGTTGGGCATAGAGTAGAAAACCAACAGCCTATTCCTAGCGAGTGGTAGAAACCGAGTGAAATAAGCGCCGTGTCGTGGGTTCGAGCCCCGCTCGCGCATTATTTTTTGGCGAAAACAACAACTCTTTGAAAACTTCAGGAACAACAACAGTTCTGAAAACAACAGCAACAACTCTGTGATGTAGTGTATGAGCTCTGAAAATAGTTCAGTTCTGAAAACAACAGTTTTGAAAATAGCTCTGAAAACAACATGTCAATTCAGTTTTGAATACAACATCTCAATTCAGTTCAAAAAAACTTCAGGAACATCATTTTGTAATCTTTTGCATTACAAGAAAATAGTTTGAATCAGGATCACATCACAACCAACAGTAATCACCAAAACTAAGGAAATGGCACCAAAACTACATCATTTTGCCTCTCCAGCCATTTCTGAATACAACATTTTGCCTCTCCAGCCATCATGATCACCAAAACTACATCATTTTGCCTCTCCAACCATCATGATATTCACCATCTACCTCTCCATCACTACAACTATCAGTCTCATGCATTTTGCTATCTGGAGAGAATTGTAGTACAAAAACTACATCAGGATCACAACAACAAAAACTATTGAGAAGGTTGATCACCAATCAAAACAAGGAACATGCAGTAATAGTTTTAGATCACCAAGGAGACAAAATTTACCTTCATGTCTATTCGCTCCTCATCGTCGTCGATACCAAAACCAGCAACTCTATGCACACTCCTGTTTTCCTCATCGTCACTACAATATTGTAGCATAGTATGATCAGTCCTATTTTCCTCATCCTCGCTCTCATGTCCATCCACTACCACCTTTCTTCTTTTCTTGATGCCTTCAACTGTTGAAGCATCAATGAGCACACGTTCCCGGTCCCTTCGCACTCCGCTTTCCACCGGAACTTCCATAGAGTCATCACCAGCTTGCACCGGAACTTCCGTACATTCATCATCCTGATATGTTAGGCCACTACCATCGGGGCCCTTTTCCACTTCAGTTTCAGTTTCAGTCACACTCCACAAGTGTCTGTGCTCAAAGTTTTGCACAACTCTCCATTTTCCGTGCAAAAGAGTGTCTGGCAGTTAAAACACCATTGTTGCTTGTGCTTATAGAATAAAGGGATCACTCTTATACCAGCTGATGACCCACAAGTGTAGGGGATCTATCGTAGTCCTTTCGATAAGTAAGAGTGTCGAACCCAACGAGGAGCAGAAGGATATGACAAGTGGTTTTCAGCAAGGTATTCTCTACAAGCACTAAAATTATCGGTAACAGATAGTTGTGTGATAAGAGGATTCGTGGCAAGTAGCAAGTAACAATAGTAACAAAGGTGCAACAAGATGGACCAATGCCTTTTGTAGCAAGGGACAAGCCTGGAATAACTCTTATAGGAGATAAAGCGCTCCCGAGGACACATGGGAATTTCTGTCAAGCTAGTTTTCATCATGTTTTTATGATTCGCGTTCGCTACTTTATTAGTTTGATATGTGGGTGGACCGGTGCTTGGGTGCTGCCCTTACTTAGAAAAACATCCCACTTATGATTAACCCCTCTCTCAGGCATCCGCAACTACGAAAGAAGAATTAAGAAAAAGTCTAACCATAGCATTAAACTAGTGGATCCAAATCAGCCCCTTACGAAGCAACGCATAAACTAGGGATTAAGCTTCTATCACTCTAGCAACCCATCATCTACTTACTACTTCTCAATGCCTTCCTCAAGGCCCAAATAATGGTGAAGTGTTATGTAGTCGACGTTCACATAACACCACTAGAGGAAAAACAACATACATCGCATCAAAATATCGAATGAATACCAAATTCACATGACTACTTATAGCATGACTTATCCCATGTCCTCAGGAACAAAAGTGACTACTCACAAAGCATAATTATATTCATGACCAGAGTGGTATTGAATAGCATCAAGGATCTGAACATATAATCTTCCACCGAGTAATCCAACTAGCATCAACTACAAAGAGTATTTAACACTAGTAGCAACCTTACAAGTACCAATCGGAGTCGCTAGACGGAGATTGGTTACAAGAGATGAACTAGGGTTTGGAGATGAGATGGTGCTGATGAAGATGTTGATGGTGATGAGTCCCCTCCGATGAGAAGAGTGTTGGTGATGACGATGGCGACGAGTTCCCCCTCCGGGAGGGAATTTTCCCCGGCAGGACGATCCTGCCGGAGCTCTAGATTGGTTCTGCTCAAGTTCCGCCTCGTGGAGGCGGCGATTCCTCCCGAAAGCCTCTTCTTGATTTTTTCTGGAACGAAACCCTCCTTATAGAAAAAGAGGGGAGGCAGAGGGCCAACAGGAAGCCCATAAGCCCCCTAGGCGCGGCAAGGGGGTAGGCCGCGCCTAGCAGGCTTGTGGCCTCCTGGTGGCTCCCCTCTGGTACTTCTGCCACCCAGTATTTTTTATAAATTCCAAAATAATTCGTCGTTGATTTTCACGGCTTTTGGAGTTGCAGATAATAAGTATCTCAAACTTGCTCCTTTTTCAGGCCAGAATTCCAGCTGCCCGCATTCTCCCTCTTCATGTAAACCTTGTAAAATAAGAGAGAAAAGACATAAGTATTGTACCGTAAAGTGTAATAACAGCCCATAAAGCGATAAATATCAACATAAAAGCATGATGCAAAATGGACATATCAACTCCCCCAAGCTCATACTTCGCTTGTCCTCAAGAGGAAACCGATATCAATAAATATGCCCACATGTTTAGAGAGAGAGGTGTCGACAAAACAAGATACGGACATGCAGGCATCATGATCATAATCAGAGCTGCAATATCATCATATAATCTCTTATGCTAAAGTGATAATTCCTTCACAAAGTAAAGTATGAATCAAGAACCTTATTGAGAATTAACAACCAATATCCTTTAGTCATTGAAGCAATTGCAATTTATCATAACATCGGAAAGAGTCAAATAAGAGCTTGTAAAGCAAATCCACATACTCAATCATCATTTCGTCTTCTACACTTGCTACAACTCCCGTGGTACTCATGAGATCAAAGTTTCAGTCAGACACACAGAAAGATCGAGGCTTATAGTTTTGCCTCCCAACTATTTACCTCAAGGGTAATCTCAACAATAATAATTCATGAATACTTACTTCCAAGTTGACATATGAATATAGATCTTTCCCTAGAATATGACGTTAGCCAAGATAAATATGAAATAAGGAATTGGTGTAGATCACCATGACTCTTTCAAGGGCAAAAAGTAAATATGCCCTACGCAGAGGGAAGCAGAGGTTGTCATGCGCTTTTTAGGTTTGGATGTGTGTCCTCTTAGTGTGAAGGAACGTCACTTTATATTGCCTCCTGTGATAAAGAACTTTATTATACAGTCTGTCGCTTTTATGTCTTCCTCATCACAGGTTCGTACAAAGCTTATTTTCCACACACTAATAGATCATACATATTTAGGGAGCAATTTTTATTGCTTGCACCGATGAAAACTTACTCGAGGGATCTTATTCAATCCATAGGTAGGTATGGTGAACTCTCATGGCAAAACTGGGTTGAAGGTTTATGGATGCACAGGTTGTATCTCTACTTGGTGCGGAAGTTTTGGCTGATATGGGGTGGAAGCAAGCGTCACATGCTAAGGGATCTCTAGTCATATAACATTGTTCGAAACCAAGCAAACATAATTCATTATGTTGTCTTCCTTGTCCAACGTCTACTTCTAAGCATGCAATAGTTTAATGAGTGTTCACAATCATAGACGGTGTCAAAGATGATATATTTGTATGTGAACCTCTGTTTCTTTATTACTTACTATTAATTGCAGCAATGACCAAAGTCTACGTTTGTCCATGCACAACAAGTTACAATCAACATTCTTTTTATATGTGGAGCCATCACTTCCCATAAGATCATTACATGATCTTTCATGCTTTTGTTCTTTTATCATTCTTTTCTCTCAGATCATGGCATGAAGCAAGGCCCTTAACTAAAACACTCTTTATTATATGACTCACGAACTCGAATACATCGGGGGTGACACAAAGCAAAACTCAAGCCTAAAACACTAAGAACTTTATTCTACTAGAGAAAGATAAAACCGAAAAGGATCGAACTAAGAAAAAGGTAAAGTTGTCTTCCTTCGGAGGTGATGGTAGTGGAGTTGTTGCAACATGGGTCTCATCCTCCGTCTTCCAAGGCATAGGTGCTCCATCATGGAAAGATGATCGAGTCTCCGGAATCCTCAAATCTGCAGCCAACCGTATTGATTTAAATCTATACTCATACTCACAGTTTTTGGTTCTGCGGTCATAGATCTGGGCTTGGAGGTGATCAATTCTGTCATAGAGCTAGGAGAGGTGTTTCCCGATGTCATTGGCATCGATCTTGTGCTTGTTGGTAAATTCCGTGATCATCATGTGGTTAGCGTTGACTCCGCATTCCACCATCACTTGGCACTTGAAGACTTGCTATTCCATTGCTTCGAGCCTCGCCTCCACGCTTCCGGTCTTCTTGGGCCCCTCAACATCACGGATGTGGAGCACCCCCTCATGCATCTCGATAGATTGAGGGTGTTGCAGCACTCCCGCGAGGTAGGGATTGATGACCTTCTCAAAGAACTTGTCGTTTGGAGCTTTTGGGGACGCCATAGCGATCTAGATCTGTGTGCACAACACCTCGAAACGAAACAGAGGAAAACTGCATGATACGAGGGTCAGACCTTTCGGGAGAATATATAATGATTTTTTTCTGACCAGAAGGAGTACTCCGCAAGAAAACGGAGTCCGGGAGGCACGCGAGGTGGTCACAAGCCACCCAGGCGCGGCCAGGGGGATGGCCCACGCGTGGCAGTCTTGTCGCCTCCTCGTGCACTTTCCGGACTACTTTAAATTTTTCTATTTTTCTAAAAATTCCAAAACGGAGAAAAATTCCTAATGGAAAAGTTTTGGAGTCGGTTTACTTACCGAATCACATACCTCTTCATTTTCGGAGTCTAAAACAGGCTGATAAATATCCCTTATGTACTCCTCCGGAGTTATGGTATTGATAATATTTCTTTCAACATTTATGGGAGTACCTGAGATATAATGCTTGATTCTCTGCCCATTTACCACTCTCGGGAAATTACCTTCCGTTTTGTTGATCTTGATGGCACCGGAACGATATACTTCCTCAACAATGTAAGGACCTTCCCATTTAGAGAGAAGCTTGCCTGCAAAAAATCTTAAACGAGAATTATATAGCAAGACATAATCACCTACATTGAACTCACGTTTTTGTATCCTTTTATCATGCCACCTCTTAACCTTTTCTTTAAACAACTTGGCATTTTCATATGCCTGAGCTCTCCATTCATCAAGTGAGCTAATATCAAATAACCTCTTCTCACCAGCAAGTTTGAAATCAAAGTTGAGATCTTTGATTGCCCAATAAGCCTTATGCTCTAGCTCAAGAGGTAAATGACATGCTTTACTGTAAACCATTTTGTACGGAGACATGTCCATGGGATTCTTATAAGCAGTTCTATAAGCCCACAGTGCATCATCATGATTCTTAGACCAATTCTTTCTAGACCTATTGACAGTCTTTTGCAGAATTAGAATAATCTCTCTATTACTTAGCTCTACTTGACCACTGGACTGAGGCTGATAGTGAGATGCAACTCTATGGTTGATATAATACTTAGCAAGCGTTTTACAGAAAGCACCATGAATAAATTGTGAACCACCATCAGTCATTAGATATCTAGGGACTCCAAATCTAGGGAAGATAACTTATTTAAGCATCCTGATAGAAGTGTTGTGATCTGCACTACTAGTTGGGATAGCTTTTACCCACTTAGTAACATAATCAACAACAACTAGGATATGAGTATACCTGTTGGATTTTGGAAAAGGTCCCATATAATCAAAGCCCCAAACATCAAATGGTTCAATGACAAGTGAATAATTCATAGGCATTTCTGACGTTTATTGATATTACCTATTCTTCGACATTCGTCACAAGACAAGACAAACTTACAGGCATCCTTGAAGAATGTGGGCCAATAGAAACCTGATAGCAATACCTTGTGTGCAGTTCTATCTCCCGCATGGTGTCCTCCGTAAGCCTCGGAGTGGCACTTCTGTAGGATCTGTCCCTGTTCATGTTCAGGTACACAACATATAATAACACCATCTACTCCTTCCTTATAAAGGTGAGGATCATCCCAAAAGTAATGTACCAAATCGAAGAAGAATTTCTTCTTTTGCTGGTATGTGAAACTAGGTGGTATGTATTTGGCAACGATATAATTTGCATAATCAGCATACCACGGTGTACTACGTGAAGCATTGATGACTGATACGTCCATTTTGCATCATGCTTTCATGTTGATATCTATCGCTTTATGGGCTGTTATTACTCTTCACGGTACAATACTTATGCCTTTTCTCTCTTATTTTGCAAGATTTACATGAAAAGAGAGAATGCCGGTAGCTGGAATTCTGGCGTGAAAAAGGAGCAAGTTTGAGATACCTATTCTGCGCAACTCCAAAAATCATGAAAAACAAAGAGGATTTATTTTGGAATTTATAAAAAATAATGGGCCGAAGAAGTACGAGAGGGGAGCCACCAGGAGGCCACAAGCCTGCTAGGCGCGCCCCCTGGCCGCGCCTAGGGGGCTTGTGGGCTCCCAGCTAGCCCTCTGGCCCCCCTCTTTTGCTACAAGAAGGGTTTCGTTCCATAAAAAAATGAGGAGGAGGCTTTCGATAGGAATCTCCGCCGCCACGAGGCACAACTTGAGCAGAACCAATCTAGAGCTCCGGCAGGGTCGTCCCGCCGGGGAAACTTCCCTCCCGGAGGGGGAAATCGTAGCCATCGTCATCACCAACACTCCTCTCATCGGAGGGGACTCATCACCATTAACATCTTCATCAACACCATCTCATCTCCAAACCCTAGTTCATCTCTTGTAACCAATCTCCATCTCGCGACTACGATTGGTACTTGTAAGGTTGCTAGTAGTGTTAATTACTCTTTGTAATTGACGCTAGTTGCATTACTTGGTGGAAGATTATATGTTCAGATCTTTGATGCTACTCATTACCTCTCTGGTCATGAATATGATTATGCTTTGTGAGTAGTCACTTTTGTTCCTGAGGACATGGGATAAGTCATGCTATAAGTAGTCATGTGAATTTGGTATTCGTTCGATATTTTGATGTGTTGTATGTTGTCTCTCCTCTAGTGGTGTTATGTGAACGTCGACTACATAACACTTCACCATTATTTGGGCCTAGAGGAAGGCATTCGGAAGTAGTAAGTAGATGATGGGTTGCTAGAGTGACAGAAGCTTAAACCCTAGTTTATGTGTTGCTTCGTAAGGGGCTGATTTGGATCCACTAGTTTAATGCTTGGTTAGACTTTGTCTTAATTCTTCTTTCATAGTTGCGGATTCTTGCGAGAGGGGTTAATCATAAGTGGGATGCTTGTCCAAGTAAGGGAGTACCCAAGCGCCGGTCCACCCACATATCAAACTATCAAAGTAGCGAACGCGAATGATATGAACATGATGAAAACTAGTTTGACAGAATTTCCCATGTGTCCTTGGGAGCGCTTTACCTCCTATAAGAGTTTTTCCATGCTTGTCCCTTGCTACAAAAGGGATTGGGCCACTTTGCTGCACCTTTGTTACCGTTGTTACTTGCTACTTGCTATGAATCATCTTGTGACACAACTACTTGTTACTGATAATTTCAGTGCTTGCAGAGATTACCTTGCTGAAAACCACTTGTCAGATCCTTCTGCTCCTCGTTGGGTTCGACACTCTTACTTATCGAAAGGACTACGATAGACCCCCTATACTTGTGGGTCATCAAGACTCTTTTCTGGCACCGTTGTCGTGGAGTGAAGCGCCTTTTGTAAGTGGAATTTGGTAAGGAAACATTTATATAGTGTGCTGAAATTTATTGTCACTTGTCACTATGGAAACTAATCCTTTGAGGAGCTTGTTCGGGGTATCTTCACATCGAACGGAAGCACAATGAGTTGCTCCTCAACCTGCTGCACCTACTGAAAATATTTGCTATGAATTTGCTTCTAGTATGCCTGAGAAACTGCTGGCTAATCCTTTTACAGGAGATGGAACATCACATCCAGACTTGCATCTAATCTATGTAGATGAAGTTTGTGGTTTATTTAAGCTTGCAGGTTTGCCCGAGGATGAGTTCAAGAAGAAGGTCTTTCCCTTATCTTTGAGGGATAAGGCATTGACATGGTATAGGCTATGTGATGATACTGGATCATGTAACTACAACCGGTTGAAATTAGAATTTCATCAAAAGTTTTGCACTATGCATCTAGTACATCGTGATCGGAATTATATTTATAATTTTTGGCCTCGTGACAGAGAAAGCATCGCTCAAGCTTGGGGGAGGATTAAGGCCCTGTTTGGAACCACCCAGATTATATAATCTGGTTTTTATAATCTATTGTATTTCCAAACGAGACAATTTATATTGTAGATTTTATAAACTAGATGACCAGATTATTATAATCTCATAATCTGCTCTACCCCAGCTAAAATGAGATTATGGATTACAAATGACGTGTTACCCTTGTAAACTTCAAGAGAATTACGCAGTGCCACCACCACTTTTCTATTTTTCCTTGTAAACAGAGGGCAAACATGTCATTATACAATTTAAAAGCTGATTTACAGTTTATATAATCTGGCCTCCAAACATACCCACCTGGATTATTTTTATAAACCAGATTATATAATCTATGTTCATAATCCAGATTATCATAATCTATTATGGTTCCAAACAGGGCCTAAATCAATTTTATATTCATGCCCCAACGATGAGCTCTCGAGAGAAATTATCATTCAGAACTTCTATGCTCGACTTTCTCATGATGATCGCACCATGCTTAACACTTCTTGTACCGGTTCTTTTATGAAGAGAGATATTGACTTCAAATGGAATTTGTTGGAAATAATTAAACACAACTCTGAAGATTGGGAGCTTGATGAAGGTAAGGAGTCAGGTATGAATTTCAAGTTTGATTGCGTTAAATCCTTTGTTGAAACAAATACTTTTTGTGATTTTAGCGCTAAGTATGGACTTGACTCTGAGATAGTAGCTTCATTGTGTGAATCATTAGCTGCTCATATCGATCTCCCTAAAGAGAAGTGGTTTAAGTATCAGCCTCCCTCAGAAGTCAATGTAGTTAAACCCAATCCAGTCAAAGAGAGTCATTGCTTATAATGATCCTATTGTTCACAGTGCTTACATTGAGAAACCACCTTTCCCTGGTAGGATAAAGGATCATTCTAAAGCTTCAACTGTGATACGTAGGGGCCACATTAGAACACCTACACCCCTTGAGCAAATTAGAGTTGAACCTAGCATTGCTATTATCAAATATCTCCTGTACGACAATGTTGATGGCCATGATATTCACTTCTGCGAAGATGCTGCTAGAATTGCTAAACCACATGCTAGAGACAAACATAGGCATGTTGTTGGCACACCTGTTGTTTCTGTTAAGATAGGAGATCATTGTTATCATGGTTTATGTGACATGGGTGCTAGTGTTAGTGCAATACCTGAATCCTTATATGATGAAATTAAAGACAGATTGCACCTGTTGAGATGGAACCTATTGATGTCACTATCCAGCTTCCCAATAGAGATATTATCTGCCCTGTGGGAATTGTTAGAGATGTTGAAGTCTTGTGTGGTAAAACGAAGTATCATGTTGATTTCCTCGTTCTTGCTACCACACAAGATAGCTTTTGTCTCATCATATTTGGCAGACCCTTCCTCAATACCGTCAATGCTCATATTGACTGTGAGAAGCAAACTGTCACTGTTGGCTTTGAAGGTGTGTCACATGAGTTCAATTTCTCCAAGTTTGGTAGACAACCTCATGAAAAAGAATTGCCTAGTAAGGATGAAACAATCGCCCTAGCTTCTATTGCCGTGCCTCCTAATGATCCTTTAGAGCAATACTTGCTTGAGCATGAAAATGATATGCATATGGATGAAAGGGATGAGATAGATAGAGTTATCTTTGAACAATATCATATCCTTAAGAATAACTTGCCTGTTGAACCACTTGGAGATCCACCCCCAGCAAAGGGTGATCCTGTGTTCGAGCTTGAACAATTGCCTGATACTCTTAAGTATGCTTATCTTGATGAAAAAGAGATATATCATGTTATAATTAGTGCTAGTCTCTCAGAGAATGAAGAAAAGAAGTTACTAAAAACTCCGAGGAAGCACCATGCTGCTAGTGGATATACTCTTGATGATCTTAAGGGCATTAGTCCCACTCTATGCCAGCACAAGATTAAAACTGATCCTGATTCCAAACCAGTTGCTGATCATTAAAGGAGATTAAATCCTAAGATGAAAGAGGTAGTAAGAAAAGAAATACTAAAGCTCCTGGAAGCAGGTATTATTTATCATGTTGCTCATAGTGATTGGGTGAGTACGGTGCATTGCGTCCCTAAGAAGGGAGGTATTACCGTTGTCCCTAATGATAAGGATGAATTGATCCCACAGAGGATTATTACTGGCTATAGGATGGTGATCGATTTTAGGAAATTGAATAAAGCCACTACGAAAGATCATTACCCTTTGCCTTTTATCGACCAAATGCTAGAAAGACTGTCTAAACACACACACACTTCTGCTTTATAGATGGTTATTCTGGTTCCTCCCAAATACCTGTTGCACAATCTGATCAGAAGAAAACCACTTTCACCTGCCCTTTCGGTACATTTGCTTATAGCCGTATGCCTTTTGGCTTATGTAATGCACCTGCCACCTTTCAAAGATGTATGATGGCTATATTTTCTGACTTTTGCGAAAATATTGTTGAGGATTTCATGGATGACTTCTCCGTTTACGGGTCTTCTTTTGATGATTGCCTCAGCAACCTTGATCGAGTCTTACAGAGATGTAAAGGCACCAACCTTGTCTTGAATTGGGAGAAGTGCCACTTTATGGTTAATGAAGGCATCGTCTTAGGACATAAATTTTTTGAAAGAGGTATTGAAGTCGATAAGGCTAAGGTTGATGCAATCGAGAAAATGCCATGCCCCACAGATATCAAAGGTATAAGAAGTTTCCTTGGTCATGCTGGTTTCTATAGAAGGTTCATTAAAGACTTCTCTCAGATTTCTAGGCCTCTTACCAATCTCTTGCAAAAGGATATTCCTTTTGTTTTTGATGATGATTGTGAGGAAGCCTTCCAAATACTTAAGAAAGCTTTGATAACTGCACCTATTGTTCAACCACCTGATTGGAACTTACCTTTTGGAATCATGTGTGATGCTAGTGATTATGTTGTTGGTGTTGTCCTAGGACAAAGAGTTGATAAGAAGTTGAATGTTATTCACTATGCTAGTAAAACTCTAGAAAGTGCCCAAAGAAACTATGCTACTACTGAAAAGGAATTTTTAGCAGTCGTGTTTGCATGTGAACAGTTCAGATCTTACATAGTTGATTCCGAAGTCACTATTCACAGTAATCACGCTGCTATTAAGTACCTCATGGAAAATAAAGACGCTAAACCTAGACTTATCAGATGGGTTCTCTTTCTACAAGAATTTCATTTGCATGTTGTCGACAGGAAGTGTGCTGAAAACCCAGTAGCACATAACTTGTCTATGTTGGAGAATGTTCTTGATGACCCACAACCTATTGATGATAGCTTTCCTGATGAGCAATTGAATGTCATCAATGCTTCACGTAGTACATCGTGGTATGCTGATTATGCAAACTATACTGTTGCCAAATATATACCACCTAGTTTCACATACCAGCAAAAGAAGAAATTCTTCTTTGATTTGAGACATTACTTCTGGGATGATTCTCACCTTCATAAGGAAGGAGTAGATGGTGTTATTAGACGTTGTGTACCTGAACATGATCAGGGACAGATCCTACAAAAGTGTCACTTCGAGGCCTACGGAGGACACCATGCGGGAGATATAACTGCACACAAGGTATTGCAATCAGGTTTCTATCGTCCCACTCTCTTCAAGGATGCCCGTAAGTTTTTCTTGTCTTGCGATGAATGTCAAAGAATAGGTCATATCGGTAAACGTCAGGAAATGCCTATGAACTATTCACTTGTCATTGAACCATTTGATGTTTGGGGTTTTGATTATATGGGACCTTTTCCAAAATCCAACGGGTATACTCATATCCTAGTTGCTGTTGATTACGTTACTAAGTGGGTAGAAGCTATCCCAACTAGTAGTGCTGATCACAACACTTCTATCAGGATGCTTAAAGAAGTTATTTTCCCTAGATTTGGAGTCCCTAGATATCTACTGACTGATGGTGGTTCACATTTTATTCATGGTGCTTTCCGTAAAACGCTTGCTAAGTACGATGTCAATCATAGAATTGCATCTACCTATGACCCTCAGTCTAGTGGTCAAGTAGATCTAAGCAATAGAGAGATTAAACTAATTCGGCAAAAGATTGTCAATAGGTCTAGAAAGATTTGGTCTAAGAAGCTCAATGATGCACTGTGGGCTTATAAAAATGCCTATAAGAATCCCATGGGCATGTCTCCGTACAAAATGGTTTATGGCAAAGCATGTCATTTACCTCTTGAGCTAGAGCATAAGGCTTATTGGGCAATCAAAGAGCTCAACTTTGATTTCAAACTTGCTGCTGAGAAGAGGTTATATGATATTACCTCACTTGATGAATGGAGAACTCACGCATATGAAAATGCCAAGTTGTTCAAAGAAAATGTTAAGAGGAGGCATGATAAAAGGATACAAAAGCGTGAGTTCAATGTAGGTGATTATGTCTTGCTATATAATTCTTGTTTAAGATTTTTTGCAGGCAGGCTTCTCTCTAAATGGGAAGGTCCTTACATTGTTGAGGAAGTATATCATTTCGGTGCCATCAAGATCAACAACTCGGAAGGTAATTTTCTGAGAGTGGTAAATGGGCAAAGAATCAAGCACTATATCTCAGGTGCTCCCATAAATGTTGAACGCAATATTATCAATACCGTAACTCCGGAGGAGTACATAAGGGATATTTATCAGCCTGTTTCAGACTCCGAAAACGAAGAGGTATGTGATTCGGTAAGTAAACCGACTCCAAAACTTTTCCAGTTGGAATTTTTCTCCGTTTTGGAATTTTTGAAAAAATAGAAAATTTTAAAGTAATCCGGAAAGCGTACCAGGAGGCGACAAGCCTGCCAGGCGCGGGCCACCCCCCTGGCTGCGCCTGGGGGCTTGTGGCCACCTCGTGTGCCTCCCGGAATCCGTTTTCTTGCGGAGTACTCCTTCTGGTCAGAAAAAATCATTATATATTCTCCTGAAAGGTCTGACCCTCGTATCATGCAAATTTCCTCTGTTTTCGTTTCGAGCCTGTTTTCTACCACAGATTTAGAGCAAGATGTCGTCTCAGAATCTGTGGGGTAGAACGATCTCCCTCAAGTCTATGAAGAATTAAATGATGATCTTAAAAGAATGGAGGTCATGTAGGCCAAGGAAAGGCTACCTAAAGAAACTAATGGCAAGCGTAAGGAGAAGAATCCGTCGTTGGACGAAGGGAAATATGTGCTCAACAAGGAAGAAGCTGAGGAGGAGGATTTTCTTCAACCTTACCTCCACCTTTTACCTCCATCCTTGATCGAGATCTTGAGGTTATGTGAAATAACTCGTGTTCGTAATACTTATCTCACTCGTGAAGTTGTTTTACTAGAGAAACATATCACAGAGCTCCAAGGTATAAATCAAAGATTAATGGCCCTCTTGGAATCAAAGGACAAAAAAACTCCACCACCATCACCTCGAAAGGAAGACAACTAAGCATGGGTATGGGCAATCCCCTTGGCTTGTGCCAAGCTTGAGGGAGTTGCCCCGGTATCATATCACCATCATATCTTTTGCCTTTACCTTTTCTTAGTTCGTTCCTTTTTGGTTTTATATTTCTCTAGTAGAATAAAGTTCCTAGTGTTTTAGGCTTGAGTTTTTCTTTGTGTCACCCCCGATGTATTCGAGCTCGTGAGCCTTATAATAAAGAGTGTCTTAGTTAAGGGCCTTGCCTCATGCCATGATCAAGAGAATGAGAAAAGAACAAAAGCATGAAAGATCATGTAATGATCTTATGGGAAGTGATGGGTTCACATATAAAAAGAATGTTGATTGAAACTTGTTGAGGGTAGACAAACGTAGACCTTGGTCATTGTTGCAATTAATAGGAAGTGATAAATAAGGAGAGGTTCACATATAAATATATCATCTTTAACACCATCTATGATTGTGAACACTCACTAAACTATTACATGCTTAGAAGTAGATGTTGGAAAAGGAAGACAACATAATGAATTTTTTTTGCTTGGTTCCAAACAATGTTATATGACTAGAGATCCCTTAGCATGTGACGATTGCTTCCACCTCATATTAGCCAAAAGTCCCGCACCAAGTAGAGATACTACTTGTGCATCCATAAACCTTCAACCCAGTTTTGCCGCGAGAGTCCACCATACCTACCTTTGGATTGAATAAGATCCCTCAAGTAAGTTTTCATCGGTGCAAGCAATAAAAATTTCTCCCTAATATGTATGATCTATTAGTGTGTGGAAAATAAGCTTTGTACGAACCTATGATGAGGAAGACATAAAAGTGACAGACTCCATAATAAAGTTCTTTATCACAGGAGGCAATATAAAGTGACGTTCCTTCACACTAAAACGACACACATCCAAACCTCAAAAGTGCATGACAACCTTTGCTTCCCTCTGCGTAGGGCCTATCTTGTACCTTTACTTTTTGCCCTTGAAAGAGTCATGGTGATCTACACCAATTCCTTATTTCGCCTTTATCTTGGATAACGTCTTATGCTAGGGAAAGATCTATATTCAGATGCCAACTTGGAAGTAAGTATTCATGAACTATTATTGTTGACATTACCCTTGAGGTAAGTAGTTGGGAGGCGAAACTATAAGCCTCTATCTTTCTCTGTGTCCAACTGAAACTTTGATCTCATGAGTACCACGTGAGTTGTAGCAATTGTAGAAGACGAAAGGATGATTGAGTATGTGGATTTGCTTTACAAGCTCTTACTTGACTCTTTCCGATGTTATGATAAATTGCAGTTGCTTCAATGACTAAAGGCTATTTGTTGTTAATTTTTAGTAAGGCTCTTGATCCATACTTCACCTTGTGAAGGAATTGTCACTTTAGAATAAGATTTCATATGATGGTATTGTTGTTCTGACTATGATCATGATGCGTGCATGTCCATATCTTGTTTTGTCGACACCTCTCTCTCTAAACATGTGGCCATATTTATTGATCTCGGTTTTCACTTGAGGACAAGCGAGGTCTAAGCTTGGGGGAGTTGATACGTCCATTTTGCATCATGCTTTTATGTTGATATTTATCGCTTTATGGGTTGTTATTACACTTCACGGTACAATACTTGTGCATTTTCTCTCTTATTTTGCAAGGTTTACATGAAGATGGAGAATGCCGGCAGTTGGAAGTCTGGCCTGAAAAAGGAGCAAGTTTGAGATACCTATTCTGCGCAACTCTAAAAGCCGTGAAAATCAACGAGGATTTATTTTGGAATTTATAAAAAATACTGGGCCGAAGAAGTACTAGAGAGGAACCAGCTGGCCCTCTGGCCCCCCTCTTTTCTACAAGAAGGGTTTCATTCCAGAAAAAAAATTAGGAGGAGGCTTTCGGGAGGAATCGCCGCCGCCACGAGGCGGAACATGAGCAGAACCAATCTAGAGCTCCGGTAGGGTTGTCCTGCCGGGGAAACTTCCCTCCCAGAGGGGGAAATCATCGCCATCGTCATCACCAACACTCCTCTCATCAGAGGGGACTCATCACCATCAACATCTTCATCAGCACCATCTCATCTCCAAACCCTAGTTCATCTCTTGTAACCAATCTACGTCTCGCGACTCCGATTGGTACTTGTAAGGTTGCTAGTAGTGTTAATTACTCTTTGTAGTTGATGCTAGTTGCATTACTTGATGGAAGATTATATGTTCAGATCTTTGATGCTAGTCATTACCTGTCTGGCCATGAATATGATTATTCTTTGTGAGTAGTCACTTTTGTTCCTGAGGACATGGGATAAGTCATGCTATAAGTAGTCATGTGAATTTGGTATTTGTTCGATATTTTGATGTGTTGTATGTTGTCTCTCCTCTACTGGTGTTATGTGAACGTCGACTACATAATACTTCACCATTATTTGGGCCTAGAGGAAGGCATTGGGAAGTAGTAAGTAGATGATGGGTTGCTAGAGTAACAGAAGCTTAAACCCTAGTTTATGCGTTGCTTCATACGGGCTGATTGGATCCACTAGTTTAATGCTATGGTTAGACTTTGTCTTAATTCTTCTTTCATAGTTGCGGATGCTTGAGAGAGGGGTGAATCATAAGTGGGATGCTTGTCCAAGTAAGAGCAGTACCAAAGTGCCGGTCCACCCACATATCAAACTATCAAAGTAGCGAACGTGAATCATATGAACATGATGAAAACTAGCTTGACAGAATTTCCCATGTGTCCTCGGGAGCGCTTTACCTCCTATAAGAGTTTGTCCAGGCTTATCCCTTGCTACAAAAGGGATTGGGACACTTTGCTGCACCTTTGTTACCGTTGTTACTTGCTACTTGCTACGAATCATCTTGTCACACAACTAGTTGTTACTGATAATTTCAATGCTTGCAGAGATTACCTTGCTGAAAACTACTTGTCAGATCCTTCTGCTCCTCGTTGGGTTCGACACTCTTACTTATCGAAAGGATTACGATAGATCCCATATACTTGTGGGTCATCAGTGACATTCAATTGCTCATCAGGAAAGCTATCATCAATAGGTTGTGGGTCATTAAGAACATTCTCCAACCTAGACAAGTTATCTGCTACGGGGTTCTCAGCACCCTTCCTATCAACAACATGCAAATCAAATTCTTGTAGCAAGAGAAGCCATCTGATAAGTCTAGATTTAGCATCTTTCTTTTCCATAAGATACTTAATAGCAGCATGATCAGTGTGAATAGTGACTTTGGAATCAACTATGTAAGATCTGAACTTTTCACACGCAAATACGAGTGCTAAAAATTCCTTTTCAGTAGTAGCATAGTTTCTTTGGGCACTGTCTAGAGTTTTACTAGCATAATGAATAACATTCAACTTCTTATCAACTCTTTGTCCTAGAACAACACCAACATCATAATCACTAGCATCACACATGATTTCAAAAGGTAAGTTCCAATCAGGTGGTTGAACAATAGGCGCATTTATCAAGGCATTTTTAAGTATTTCAAAGGCTTCCTCACAATCATCGTCAAAAACGAAAGGAATATCCTTTTGCAAGAGATTGGTAAGAGGCCTAGAAATCTTAGAAAAGTCCTTAATGAACCTTTTATAGAAACCAGCATGACCAAGGAAACTTCTTATACCTTTGATATCTGTAGGGCATGGCATTTTCTCGATCGCATCAACCTTAGCCTTATCGACTTCAATACCTCTTTCAGAAATTTTATGTCCTAATACGATGCCTTCATTAACCATAAAGTGGCACTTCTCCCAATTCAAGACAAGGTTGGTGTCTGTACATCTCTGCAGAACTCGATCAAGGTTGCTGAGGCAATCATCAAAAGAAGACCCGTAAACGGAGAAGTCATCCATGAAAACCACAACAATCTTTTCACAAAAGCCAGATAATATAGCCATCATACGTCTTTGAAAGGTAGCAGCTGCACTACATAAGCCAAAAGGCATACGTCTGTAAGCAAAGGTACCGAAAGGGCAGGTGAAAGTGGTTTTCTCCTGATCAGATTGTGCAACAGGTATTTGGGAGAAACCAGAATAACCATCTACAAAGCAGAAGTGTGTGTGTTTAGACAGCCTTTCTAGCATTTGGTCAATAAAAGGCAAAGGGTAATGATCTTTCCTGGTGGCTTTATTCAATTTCCTAAAAGCAATCACCATCCTATAGCCAGTAATAATCCTCTGAGGGATCAATTCATCCTTATCATTAGGGATAACGGTAATACCTCCCTTCTTAGGGACGCAATGCACCGGACTTACCCAATAACTATGAGCAACATGATAGATAATACCTGCTTCCAGGAGCTTTAGTACTTATTTTCTTACTACCTCTTTCATCTTAGGATTTAATCTCCGTTGATGATCGGCAACTGGTTTGGAATCAGGATCGGTTTTAATCTTGTGCTAGCATAGAGTGGGACTAATGCCCTTAAGATCATCAAGAGTATATCCAATAGCAGCACGGTGCTTCCTGAGAGTTTTGAGTAACTTCTTTTCTTCATGCTCTGAGAGGCTAGCACTAATAATAACAGGATATATCTCTTTTTCATCAAGATAAGCATATTTAAGAGTATCAGGCAACTGTTTAAGCTCGAACACAGGATCACCCTTTGGTGGGGGTGGATCTCCAAGCAGTTCAACAGGCAAATTATTCTTAAGGATAGGATGTTGTTCAAATATAACTCTATCTATCTCATTCCTTTCATCCATATGCATATCATTTTCATGCTCAAGCAAGTATTGCTCTAAAGGATCAGTTGGAGGCACAACGATAGAAGCTAGAGCAATAATTTCATCCTTACTAGACAATTCTTTTTCATGAGGTTGTCTACCAAACTTGGAGAAATTGAACTCATGTGACACTCCTTCAAAGCCAATAGTGACAGTTTGCTTCTCACAGTGAATATGAACATTGACAGTATTGTGAAAAGGTCTGCCAAATATGATGGGACGAAAGCTATCTTGTGTGGTAGCAAGAACGAGGAAATCCGCAGGATACTTAGTTTAACCACACAAGACTTCCACATCTCTAACATTTCCCAAAGGGCAAATAGTATCTCTATTGGCAAGCTGAATAGTGACATCAATAGTTTCCATCTCAACGGGTGTAATCTCGTCTTTAATTTCATCATATAAATTGAGGTATTGCACTAAGTGTTGGGGAACGTCGCATGGGAAACAAAAAATTTCCTACGCGCACGAAGACCTATCATGGTGATGTCCATCTACGAGAGGGGATGAGTGATCTACATACCCTTGTAGATCGTACAGCAGAAGCGTTAGTGAACGTGGTTGATGTAGTGGAACGTCCTCACGTCCCTCGATCTGCCCCGCGAACAATCCCGCGATCAGTCCCGCGATCTAGTACCGAACGGACGGCACCTCCGCGTTCAGCACACGTACAGCTCGACGATGATCTCGGCCTTCTTGATCCAGCAAGAGAGACAGAGAGGTAGAAGAGTTCTCCGGCAGCGTGACGGCGCTCCGGAGGTTGGTGATGACCTTGTCTCAGCAGGGCTCCGCCCGAGCTCTGCAGAAACGCGATCTAGAGGAAAAACCGTGGAGGTATGTGGTCGGGCTGCCGTGGAAAAGTCGTCTCAAATCAGCCCTAAAACCTCCATATATATAGGTGGGAGGGAGGGGAGGAGGCAGCCTCAAAACCTAAAGGTTTGGCCGAAATTGGAGGTGGAGGAGTCCTACTCCAATCCTACTTGGAGTAGGATTCCACCTTCCCACTTGGAAACTCTTTCCACCTTGTGTTTTTTCCTTCTCAAACCTTATGGGCCTTAATGGGAACTTATTCCAGCCCACTAGGGGCTGGTTTATCTCTTCCCATAGCCCATGAGACCCCTTGGGGCGTGACACCCCTCCCGATGGTCCCCGGCACCCCTCCCGGCACTCCCGGTACACTACCGATGAGCCCGAAACTTTTCCGATAATGCCCGGAAACTTTCCGGTAACCAAATGAGGTCATCCTATATATCAATCTTCGTCTCCAGACCATTCCGGAAACCCTCGTGACGTCCGTGATCCCATCCGGGACTCCGAACAACATTCGGTAACCAACCATATAACTCGAATACGCATAAAACATCGTCGAACCTTAAGTGTGCAGACCCTGCGGGTTCGAGAACTATGTAGACATGACCCGAGAGACTCCTCGGTCAATATCCAATAGCGGGACCTGGATGCCCATATTGGATCCTACATATTCTACGAAGATCTTATCGTTTGAACCTCAGTGCCAAGGATTCATATAATCCCGTATGTCATTCCCTTTGTCCTTCGGTATGTTACTTGCCCGAGATTCGATCGTTAGTATCCGCATACCTATTTCAATCTCGTTTACCGGCAAGTCTCTTTACTCGTTCCGTAATAAAAGAGCCCGCAACTTACATTAAGTTACATTGCTTGCAAGGCTTGTGTGTGATGTTGTGTTATCGAGTGGGCCCCGAGATACCTCTCCGTCACACGGAGTGACAAATCCCAGTCTCGATCTATACTAACTCAACGAACACCTTCGGAGATACCTGTAGAGCATCTTTATAGTCACCCAGTTACGTTGCGACGTTTGATACACACAAAGCATTCCTCCGGTGTCTGTGAGTTATATGATCTCATGGTCATAGGAACAAATACTTGACACGCAGAAAACAGTAGCAACAAAATGACACGATCAACATGCTACGTCTATTAGTTTGGGTCTAGTCCATCACATGATTCTCCTAATGATGTGATCCCGTTATCAAGTGACAACACTTGCCTATGGCCAGGAAACCTTGACCATCTTTGATCAACGAGCTAGTCAACTAGAGGCTTACTAGGGATAGTGTTTTGTCTATGTATCCACACAAGTATTGTGTTTCCAATCAATACAATTATAGCATGGATAATAAACGATTATCATGAACTAAGAAATATAATAATAACTAATTTATTATTGCCTCTAGGGCATATTTCCAACAGTCTCCCACTTGCACTAGAGTCAATAATCTAGTTCACATCACCATGTGATTCCAACGAATCCAACACCCATATAGTTATGGGGTCTGATCACGTCTTGCTCGTGAGAGAGGTTTTAGTCAACGGTTCTGAAACTTTCAGATTCGTGCGTTCTTTACAAATCTTTATGTCATCTTATAGATGCTGCTACTACGTGCTATTCGAAAATGCTCCAAATATCTACTCTACTGTACGAATCCGTTTCACTACTCATAGTTATCCGGATTAGTGTCAAAGCTTGCATTGACGTAACCCTTTACGACAAACTCTTTAACCACCTCCATAATCGAGAAAAATTCCTTAGTCCATTAGTTACTAAGGATAAATTTCGACCGCTGCTAGTGATTCAATCATGGATCACTCTCTGTACCTCTCAACATACTTTGAGTCAAGGCACACTTCAGGTGCGGTACACAGCATGGCATACTTTAGATTCTATGGCTAAGGCATAGAAGACGACCTTCGTCTATTCTCTTTATTCTGCCATGGTCGGGTTTTGAGTCTTACTCAAATTCACACCTCACAACGCAACCAAGAACTCCTTCTTTGCTGGTCTATTTTGAACTCTTTCAAAAACTTGTCAAGGCATGCATCTTGTTGAAACTTCTATTAAGCGCTTTCGATCTATCTCCATAGATCTTTGATGCTCAACGTTCAAGTAGCGTAATCCAGGTACTCCTTTGAAAACATCTTTCAAACAACCTTGTATGCTTTACAGAAATTCTACATTACTTCTGATCCATAATATGTCAACCACATATACCTATCAGAAATTCTATAGTGCTCCCACTCACTTCTTTGGAAATACAAGTTTCTCATAAACCTTGTACAAACCCAAAATCTTTGATCATCTCATCAAAGTGTATATTCCAACTCCGAGATGCTTGCACCAATCCATTGAAGGATCAGTGGAGCTTGCATACTTGTAGTATCTTTAGGATCGACAAAACCTTCTGGTTGTATCACATACAATGTTTGCTCAAGGAAACCGTCGAGAAAACAATGTTTTGACATCCTACGTGCAATATTTCATAAATAATGCATCAACAACTAACATAATTCTAACAGACTTTTAGCATCGCTACGAGTGAGAAAGTCTCATCATAGTCAACTGTTTGATCTTATCGAAAACATCTTTGCGACAAGTCGAGCTTTTCTTAATAGTGACTTATCACCATCATCGTCTGTCTTCTTTTAAAGATCCATTTTTACTCAATAGTCCTATGACCATCAAGTAGTTCTACGAAAGTCTACACTTTGTTTTCACACATGGATCCTCTCTCGGATTTCATGGCTTCCAGCCATTTGTCGGAATCTGGGCCCACCATCGCTTTCTCCATAACTCGTAGGTTCACTGTTGCTCAACAACATGACCTCCAAGACAGGGTTACCGTACTACTCTACAGCAGTACGCGACCTTGTCGACCTACGAGGTTTGTAGTAACTTGATTCGAAGCTCAATGATCATCATCATCAGCTTCCACTTCAATTGGTGTAGGCGCCACATGAACAACTTCCTGCGCCCTGCTACATACTGGTTGAAGTGATGGTTCAATAACCTCATGAAGTTCTACTACCCTCCCACTCAATTCTTTCGAGAGAAACCTTTCCTCGAGAAAGGATCCATTTCTAGAAACAAGCACTTTGCTTTCGGATCTGAGATAGGAGATGTACCCAACTGTTTTGGATATCCTATGAAGATACATTTATCCGCTTTGGGTTCGAGCTTATCAGACTGAAACTTTTTCACATAAGTGTCGAAACCCCAAACTTTCAAGAAACGACAGTTTAGATTTCTCTAAACCTCAGTCTATACTGTGTCATCTCAACGGAAATACACGGTGCCCTATTTAAAGTGAGTGCGGTTGTCTCTAATGCATAACCCATAAACGATAGTGGTAATTCGATAAGAGACATCATAGTATGCACCATACCAAATAGTGCGTGGCTATGACGTTCAGACACATCATCACACTATGATGTTCCAGGTGGCATGAACTGCGAAACAATTTCCACATTGTCTTAACTGTGTACCAAAACTCGTAACTCAGATATTCATTTCCATGATCATATCGTAGATAGTTTATCCTCTTGTTACGACAAACTTCACTTTGAAACGGAATTGAACTTTTCAACATTTTAGACTTGTGATTCATTAAGTAAATACTCCTGTATCTACTCAAATCGTCAGTGAAGTAAGAACATAATGATATCCACTGCGTGCCTCAGCACCCATTGGACTGCATACATCAAAATGTATCACTTCCAAAAAGTTACTATCTTATTTCATCTCAATGAAAACAAGGCCTTGCTCATGTGGTATGATCCGCATGTCACTAGTGATTCGAAATCAAGTGAGTACAAAGATCCATCAGCATGGAGCCTCTTCATGCAATTTATACTAACATGACTCAAGCGGCAGTGCCAGAAGTAAGTGGTACTATCATCATCAACTCGTATCTTTTGGCACCAATATCATGAACATGTGTAACACTACGATCGAGATTCAATAAACCATTGAAGGTGATTATTCAAGAAAATAGAGTAACCATTATTCTCTTTAAATGAATAATCGTATTGCAATAAACACGATCCAATCATGTTCATGCTTAACGCAAGCACCAAATAACAATTATTTAGGTTTAACACCAATCCCGATGGTAGAGGGAGCGTGCGACGTTTGATCATATCAATCTTGGAAACACTTCCAACACGTATCGTCACCTCGCCTTTAGCTAGTCTCCGTTTATGCCGTAGCTTTCATTTCGCGTCACTAATCACTTAGCAACCGAACCGGTATCCAATACCCTCGTGCTACTAGGAGTACTAGTAAAGTACACATCAACATCATGTATATCAAATACACTTCTTTCGACTTTTGCCAGCCTTCTTATCTACCAATTATCTTGAGTTGCTTCGCCTCAGTGATTGTTCCCCTCATTACAGAAGCACTTAGTCTCGGGTTTGGGTTTAATCTTGGGTCTCTTCATTAGTGCAGCAACTGTTTTGCCGTTTCACGAAGTATCCCTTCTAGCCCTTGGCTTTCTTGAAACTTAGTGGTTTTACAAACCATCAACTATTGATGCTCCTTCTTGATTTCTACTTTCACAGTGTCAAACATCGCGAATCGCTCAAGGATCATTGTATGTATCCTTGATATGTTATAGTTCATCACGAAGCTCTCACAGCTTGGTGGCAGTGACTTTGGAGAACTATCACTATCTCATCTGGAAGATTAACTCCCACTTGATTCAAGCGATTGTCGTACTCAGACAATCTAAGCACATGCTCAACGATTGAGCCTTTTCTCCTGTGCCTTGTGGACAAAGAATCTTGTCGGAGGTCTCGTACCTCTTAACAAGGGCACAAGCATGAAATCACAATTTCGTGTCTTTAGAACATCACTTATGTTCCGTGACGTTTTACAACGTTTTCGGCGCCTTGCTTCTAAGCCATTAAGTATTTTTGTACTGAACTATCGTGTAGTCATCAGAAACGTGTATGTCGGATGTTCACACCATCCACAGACGACGCTCGAGGCGCAGCACACCGAGTGGTGCATTAAGGACATAAGCCTTCTGTGCAGCAACGAGGACAATCCTCGGTTTTACAGACTCAGTCTGCAAAGTTTGCTACTATCAACTTTCAACTAAATTTTCTCTAGGAACATATAAAACAGTAGAGCTATAGCGCAAGCTACATCGTAATTTGCAAAGACCATTAGACTATGTTCATGGCAATTAGTTCAATTAATCATATTACTTAAGAACTCCCACTCAAAAAGTACATCTCTCTAGTCATTTGAGTGGTACATGATCCAAATCCACTATCTCAAGTCCGATCATCACGTGAGTCGAGAATAGTTTCAGTGGTAAGCATCTCTATGCTAATCATATCAACTATACGATTCATGCTCGACCTTTCGGTCTCATGTGTTCCGAGGCCATGTCTGCACATGCTAGGCTCGTCAAGCTTAACCCGAGTGTTCCGCGTGCGCAACTGTTTTGCACCCGTTGTATGTGAACGTTGAGTCTATCACACCCGATCATCACGTGGTGTCTCGAAACGATGAACTGTAGCAACGGTGCACAGTCGGGGAGAACACAATTTCGTCTTGAAATTTTAGTGAGAGATCACCTCATAATGCTACCGTCGTTCTAAGCAAAATAAGGTGCATAAAAGGATTAACATCACATGCAATTTAAAAGTGACATGATATGGCCATCATCACGTGCTTCTTGATCTCCATCACCAAAGCACCGGCACGATCTTCTTGTCACCGGCGTCACACCATGATCTCCATCATCATGATCTCCATCAACGTGTCGCCATCGGGGTTGTCGTGCTACTCATGCTATTACTACTAAAGCTACGTCGTAGCAAAATAGTAAACGCATCTGCAAGCACAAACGTTAGTTATAAAGACAACCCTATGGCTCCTGCCGGTTGCCGTACCATCGACGTGCAAGTCGATATTATCTATTACAACATGATCATCTCATACATCCAATATATCACATCACATCGTTGGCCATATCACATCACAAGCATACCCTGCAAAAACAAGTTAGACATCCTCTAATTTTGTTGCTGCATGTTTTACGTGGTGACCATGGGTATCTAGTAGGATCGCATCTTACTTACGCAAACACCACAACGGAGATATATGAGTTGCTATTTAACCTCATCCAAGGACCTCCTCGGTCAAATCCGATTCAACTAAAGTTGGAGAAACCGACACTTGCCAGTCATCTTTGAGCAACGGGGTTACTCGTAGCGATGAAACCAGTCTCTCGTAAGCGTACGAGTAATGTCGGTCCAAGCCGCTTCAATCCAACTATACCGCGGAATCAAGAAAAGACTAAGGAGGGCAGAAAAACGCACATCACCGCCCACAAAAACTTTTGTGTTCTACTCGAGAAGACATCTACGCATGAACCTAGCTCATGATGCCACTGTTGGGGAACGTCGCATGGGAAACAAAAAATTTCCTACGCGCACGAAGACCTATCATGGTGATGTCCATCTACGAGAGGGGATGAGTGATCTACATACCCTTGTAGATCGTACAGCAGAAGCGTTAGTGAACGCGGTTGATCTAGTGGAACATCCTCACGTCCCTCGATCCGCCCCGCGAACAATCCCGCGATCAGTCCCACGATCTAGTACCGAACGGACGGCACCTCCGCGTTCAGCACACGTACAGCTCGACGATGATCTCGGCCTTCTTGATCCAGCAAGAGAGACAGAGAGGTAGAAGAGTTCTCCGGCAGCGTGACGGCGCTCCGGAGGTTGGTGATGACCTTGTCTCAGCAGGGCTCCGCCCGAGCTCTGCAGAAACGCGATCTAGAGGAAAAACCGTGGAGGTATGTGGTCGGGCTGCCGTGGAAAAGTCGTCTCAAATCAGCCCTAAAACCTCCGTATATATAGGTGGGAGGGAGGGGAGGAGGCAGCCTCAAAACCTAAAGGTTTGGCCGAAATTGGAGGTGGAGGAGTCCTACTCCAATCCTACTTGGAGTAGGATTCCACCTTCCCACTTGGAAACTCTTTCCACCTTGTGTTTTTTCCTTCTCAAACCTTATGGGCCTTAATGGGAACTTATTCCAGCCCACTAGGGGCTGGTTTATCTCTTCCCATAGCCCATGAGACCCCTTGGGGCGTGACACCCCTCCCGATGGTCCCCGGCACCCCTCCCGGCACTCCCGGTACACTACCGATGAGCCCGAAACTTTTCCGATAATGCCCGGAAACTTTCCGGTAACCAAATGAGGTCATCCTATATATCAATCTTCGTCTCCGGACCATTCCGGAAACCCTCGTGACGTCCATGATCCCATCCGGGACTCCGAACAACATTCGGTAACCAACCATATAACTCGAATACGCATAAAACATCGTCGAACCTTAAGTGTGCAGACCCTGCGGGTTCGAGAACTATGTAGACATGACCCGAGAGACTCCTCGGTCAATATCCAATAGCGGGACCTGGATGCCCATATTGGATCCTACATATTCTACGAAGATCTTATCGTTTGAACCTCAGTGCCAAGGATTCATATAATCCCGTATGTCATTCCCTTTGTCCTTCGGTATGTTACTTGCCCGAGATTCGATCGTTAGTATCCGCATACCTATTTCAATCTCGTTTACCGGCAAGTCTCTTTACTCGTTCCGTAATACAAGAGCCCGCAACTTACATTAAGTTACATTGCTTGCAAGGCTTGTGTGTGATGTTATATTACCGAGTGGGCCCCGAGATACCTCTCCGTCACACGGAGTGACAAATCCCAGTCTCAATCCATACTAACTCAACGAACACCTTCGGAGATACTTGTAGAGCATCTTTATAGTCACCCAGTTACGTTGCGACGTTTGATACACACAAAGCATTCCTCCGGTGTCCGTGAGTTATATGATCTCATGGTCATAGGAACAAATCCTTGACACGCAGAAAACAGTAGCAACAAAATGACACGATCAACATGCTACGTCTATTAGTTTGGGTCTAGTCCATCACATGATTCTCCTAATGATGTGATCCCGTTATCAAGTGACAACACTTGCCTATGGCCAGGAAACCTCGACCATCTTTGATCAACGAGCTAGTCAACTAGAGGCTTACTAGGGACAGTGTTTTGTCTATGTATCCACACAAGTATTGTGTTTCCAATCAATACAATTATAGCATGGATAATAAACGATTATCATGAACCAAGAAATATAATAATAACTAATTTATTATTGCCTCTAGGGCATATTTCCAACACTAAGACTAGCCCCACGTCACATAAACCATGATAACAATGATCTCCTATCTTAACAGAAACAACAGGCGTGCCGACAAGAGGCCTATGTTTGTCTCTAGCATGAGGTTTAGCAAATCTAGCAGCATCTTCACAGAAGTGAATATCATGGCCCTCAACGTTGTCGGACATGAGATCTTTGATAATAGCAATGCTAGGTTCAACTCTAATTTTCTCAGGGGGTGTAGGTGTTCTAATGTAGCCCCTATGTATCAAAGTTGAAACTTTAGAATGATCCTTTATCCTAAAAATGAAAGGTGGTTTCTCAATGTAAACACTGGGAACAATAGGATCATTATAAGCAATGACTTTCTCTTCAACTGGATTGGGTCTAACTACATTGACTTCTAAGGGAGGATGATATTTAAACCACTTCTCTTTAGGGAGATCAATATGAGAAGCAAAAGATTCACACAATGAAGCTACCATCTCAGAGTCAAGTCCATATTTAGCGCTAAAATCACACAAAGTATTTGTTTCAACAAAGGATTTAACGCAATCGAACTTGATATTCATACCTGACTCCTTAACTTCATCAAACTCCCAATCTTCAGAGTTGCGTTTAATTATTTCCAATAAATTCCATGTGAAGTCAATATCTCTCTTCATAAAAGAACCGGTACAAGAAGTGTCAAGCATGGTGCGATCATCATGTGAAAACCGAGCATAAAAGTTCTGAATGATAATTTCTCTCGCGAGCTCATGGTTGGGGCATGAATATAGCATTGATTTAAGCCTCCCCCAAGCTTGAGTGATACTTTCTCTGTCACGAGGCCAAAAATTATAAATATAATTCCGATCACGATGCACCAAATGCATTCGAAAAAACTTTTGATGAAATTCCAATTTCAATCAGTTGTAGTTCCATGATCCAATATCATCACATAGCCTATACCATGTCAATGCTTTATCCCTCAAAGATAAGGGAAAGACCTTCTTCTTGACCTCATCCTCGGGCAAACCTGCAAGCTTAATAAACCACAAACTTCATCTACATAGATTAGATGCAAGTTGGGATGTGATGTTCCATCTCCTGTAAAAGGATTAGCCAACAGTTTCTCAAGCATAAACGAAAGAAATTCGTAGAAAATATTTTCAGTAGGTGCAGCAGGTTGAGGAGAAACTCCTTGTGCTTCCGTTCGAGGTGAAGATACCCCCAACAAGCTCCTCAAAGGATTAGTTTCCAAAGTGACAAGTGACAATAAATTTCAGCACACTATATAAATGTTTCCTTACCAAATTCCACTTACCAAAGGCACTTCACTCCCCGGCAACGGCGCCAGAAAAGAGTCTTGATGACCCACAAGTGTAGGGGATCTATCGTAGTCCTTTCGATAAGTAAGAGTGTCGAACCCAACGAGGAGCAGAAGGATCTGACAAGTGGTTTTCAGCAAGGTATTCTCTGCAAGCACTAAAATTATCAGTAACAAGTAGTTGTGTCACAAGATGATTCGTAGCAAGTAGCAAGTAACAACGGTAACAAAGGTGCAGGAAAGTGGCCGAATCCCTTTTGTAGCAAGGGACAAGCCTGGACAAACTCTTATAGGAGGTAAAGCGCTCCCGAGGACACATGGGAATTTCTGTCAAGCTAGTTTTCATCATGTTTTTATGATTCACGTTCGCTACTTTGATAGTTTCATATGTGGGTGGACCGGTGCTTGGGTGCTGCCCTTTCTTGGACAAACATCCCACTTATGATTAACCCCTCTCTCAAGCATCCACAACTACGAAAGAAGAAGTAAGACAAAGTCTAACCATAGCATTAAACTAGTGGATCCAAAGCAGCCCCTTACGAAGCAACGCATAAACTAGGGTTTAAGCTTCTGTCACTCTAGCAACCCATCATCTACTTACTACTTCCCAATGCCTTACTCTAGGCCCAAATAATGGTGAAGTGTTATGTAGTCGACATTCACATAACACCACTAGAGGAAAAACAACATACAACGCATCAAAATATCGAACGAATACCAAATTCACATGACTACTTATAGCATGACTTATCCCATGTCCTCAGGAACAAAAGTGACTACTCACAAAGTATAATTATATTCATGACCAGAGAGGTATTGAATAGCATCAAGGATCTGAACATATAATCTTCCACCGAGTAATCCAACTAGGATCAACTACAACGAGTAATTAACACTACTAGCAACCTTACAAGTACCAATCGGAGTCGTGAGACGGAGATTGGTTACAAGAGATGAACTAGGGTTTGGAGATGAGACGGTGCTGATGAAGATGTTGATGGTGATGAGTCCCCTCCGATGAGAGGAGTGTTGGTGATGACGATGGCGACGATTTCACCCTCCGGGAGGGAATTTTCCCCGGCAGGACGATCCTACCAGAGCTCTAGATTGGTTCTCCTCAAGTTCTGCCTCGTGGCGGCAACGATTCCTCCCGAAAGCCTCCTCTTGATTTTTTCTGGAACGAAACCCTCCTTATAGCAAAAGAGGGGAGGCAGAGGGCCAACAGGGATCCCACAAGCCCCCTAGGCGCGGCCAGGGGGTAGGCCGCGCCTAACAGGCTTCTGGCCTCGTGGTGTCTCCCCTCTCGTACTTCTTCCGCCCAGTTTATAAATTCCAAAATAATTCCTCGTTGATTTTCACAGCTTTGGGAGTTGCGCAGAATTGGTATCTCGAACTTGCACCTTTTTCAGGCCAGAATTCTAGCTGCCGGCATTGTCCCTCTTCATGTAAACCTTGTAAAATAAGAGAGAAAAGGCATAAGTATTGTACCGTGAAGTGTAATAACAGCCCATAAAGCAATAAATATCAACATAAAAGCATGATGCAAAATGGACGTATCACCAGCACCTTGAAGTGTTGATGCTTTTGAAGTGGCCATCATATTTGACACAAGAGCGCCTCTTCTTCTTGCTACCAAGATCAAACCAGTCACAGCGAAATAAGACAACCCAGCGATGGATGCCTCCACTAGGGTTGTACTGCAACTCTATGATGCTTCTCAGCTGACGACAGAAGTCAATGTTCTCACGATCATGTGACCCCTCACTGACGATTCCACTATTATGTTTCTTCCTTTTTTCCTCGCGATCAATGGTGTGGTACCGAACACCGTCAGCAATGCATGTTGAATACACTCGCATTCGCTTATCCGGTAAGCATGCCAAAGCAAATAGATCATCACTGACCTTCTTCTCCTCATGCAACTTTCCAACATGATTCTTAAAACCATTTAGCAAATCCCCTGGCAACCCTTGTGTCGTGGTTTTGTCACGGCAGATGTCCTCGTCAAAGGACTTAGTGTTGGAGCCAGCGCACCTTGGTGGCGACTCAAAGGGGTTATGTGGGAGCGAGACAGAGATTTACCCAGGTTCGACCCCTCATAAGGAGGTAAAGGCCTACGTCCTGCTTGGTGTTTGTATTGATGGTGTTTCAATTACAAGGGGGCGTAACTCGCCTGACCTAGCACTCGATGATTTCTAACCTCCGCTCTCCTTCCTTGAGACCCGCCTTAATATACAGGTCGAGCCCTTCGGGTTTACAAGAGTCCTTTCCTTTCCACAAATCGTGATCCTTCCTATATCTAAGTCGCCATCTTTCCAAGACTTGGAGATCTTCCCAACAATGGACTTCTTCCGAAGGTCCCGAATCGTCATCCGACTCCCGGCCTCGCTGGGCCAAGGCCGGATCCACTTAGAGATGAGTCGCCAGCTTGGGTGACCCGGCCCAACTAGGGCGGGTTACCCAACAAATAATACCCCCAACATTAGGCCCCAGATTGACTTGAATGTTTTCACGCCAATATCCTCACTTAGTTAGGGGCGATTCATCTCACTCTGCTTATGCACCATGCACTTAAACCGCCATCCGTTGCGGAAAAACTCAAGTCGCCAAGCCACTTCTTGTCGGCGCCTTCTTATCCCTTTAATCTCGGGAGAGATGACGAGGTAATCTCCAACGGATCCTTCGATATCGATATCTCGAAAATTTTGGGCGCCATCATGGCGAACCTTTATCTTTTGGCAGTTCCCGCTCGTCGCGCCTCGATCTCAGCGCCTGACCCAATAAATAGGCGGGAAGAGGGGGCAGGGCGCATTTCCACCTACCCAGCTTGTCTTCCCTTTCTTCCTCGTCGTCGCACCGAGAACCTCGATCAACATTGATCTGGCTTTCTTCCCGATTTAACTCTTCCTTGCATTTCCTGCAGTGCCAACAAAACATGTGAATTAAAACATTAGGCTGGTGCCAACCCAAGAAAAACTAAATAAATAATGAGTGCACAAGATATAACGTACTCGATATATGGTAGAACCTCGGCGCAATTGCTGAGCACATACCAAACCATCTCGTCACCAACCTCCAAGTATCGCGAGGCTCCAAGAAAGTTCACACCATGGTTGCCAACCAAGACATCACCACTATGCGAATCAGATCGCTCTCTATTTCTGCCCGACCGGTTCCATCTTGTTTCCACATCGCCAAAGTATCTAGAGAAAAAAGTCAAGCACTCGTCAACGACATATGCTTCAGCAATCGAACCTTCAGGTATTGCCTTGTTTCGCACATAACGCTTACAAGTAAGTAGCCTTCTTTCAATTGGGTACATCCAACTATATTGCATAGGGACTCTAAGCATTGCCTATTTTGGTAAGTGCACCGCCAAATGGACCATCATGGTGAAGAAAGCTGGAGGGAAAATCTTCTCAAGCTTGAAAAGAATAATTGGGATTTATTTTTCAACTCTTTCCAGAACAGTTAACTTGAGTGTTTTGGAGCACAGTTCTCTAAAGAAATTTCCCAGCTCAGCAACCGCTTCATATATATCATTGTCCATGATTCCACAGAGGCCAGCCGGTAAAATTCTTTGGAGGAGGATGTGACAATCATGGGTTTTCAGTACTGAAAGCTTGAATCCATCTGAAGTAACACACTTTGGTATGTTAGAAGCATAACCATCTAGAAATCTCACCGCTTATGAATTCACAGAATGCTAACTTTTGTTCTTTACTCATTGTATACCATGCTCGTGGCATTTCAAATGTATCTTCAACTTCATTATGTTGTAGATGCAAATATTCTCTTATGCCCATGTCCTCCAAATCAAGCCTAGAACTAACCGTGTACTTTGTCTTCCCTTCAATGTCCAGAAACGTCCAGAGCAGATTCTCACATATGTTTTTTCAATGTGCATTACATCGAGATTATGCCTTAATTTCAGACCAGTCGAGTATGGCAGGTCCCACAAACAAGACCTCCGGTCCCAACGTTGACCTTCCGCGCGCTTTCTTTTCTTTCGAAGTTTTCCTGGTCTCACATCCTTCACCTTCTCAAGTTACTGCTCCAGCTCTTCCTTAGTGAATTTAGCGGGCTTGTCACGGGTTTCATTCTCACCATTAAAATTATTGCTTCTTCGCCAGCGATGATTTCAGGGAAGAAAGTGGTGGTGCCCAATATAACAGATCTTGCTCCTTATTCTCTTTGAGCAAGGGTCTTTGTCACAATGGACACATGCCTGATAACCCACTGTGGTCCTCCGAGATAGAGTGTGCAGTGCCAGGAAATCATGGATGGACCATATGACTGCAACGCGTAGATTGAACTGTTCTTCCGGACTAGAATCATCGTATGTAGGTACACTAGTCCAGAGATAGAGCAGTTCTTCTACGAGGGGCTCCATAAAGACATCAAAATCCTTTCCTGGAGACTCTGGACCCGGGATAAACAGTGACATCATGAAGTTGGACTGATCCATGCATGCCCATGGTGGCAGGTTGTACGACACCACAAAAACGGGCCACATGCTATAAGACGTGTTCATGTTCCCAAACGGATTAAAGCCATCTGTGGCAATGCCGAGTTTTATATTCCTTGGATGTGCAGCAAAATCTCCATCGTCACTGTCAAATTTTTCCATGCATCTCCGTCCGCTAGATGGCTCAGCTCACTGTCCACAGGTTGCCGCTGAAGCTTGTGCCATTGTACCTCCAACGATGATTTCTTTGAGATAAACATCCGTTGCAGCCTTGGTATCAACGGAAAATGCCTCAGTACCTTCTCTGGTATTGACTTCTTCCCATCAGCATCTTTCCACCAAGAGGCATTGCATTTTGGACAGTTGTCATGCTTCGCAAAATCCTCCCGAAAGAAGACACAGTTATTTGGGCACACATGTATTGAAACATAAGCTAGCCCCAGCCTGTGGATTATGCTCAATGCTTCATCATAAGACCCCGGAACACAGCTATCAGGGAATTGCAAGGTCAAAAGGCAGAGTATTTCGTTGAATGCAGCATTGCTAATCCGGTAGAAAGACTTGATGTGGAGTAACTTCACGGTGAAGGTAAATCTTGAAAATTTACCCCCTTCATGAGCCGCGCGCTTAGCCTCCTCCAACACCTCAACAAACATCGACTGCTGCCCATCAGCACGATCTTCAGCATCGTACAAATCCTTCAATAGGTCAGGAATCCTATCATCTTCATACCCATCCTCTTCATCCAAACCAGCATTCTCTCGCAAAATATTTTCCATAAAATCAATGCCAGCATCACCACCACCCATCAAATGAGGGGCCTGTGTATCAACTTATATATGTTGAGGTTGTCCGGCTAAAGGTTCTCCATGATATATCCACCTATCATATGTGCTGGCCATCACATTAAGAAGCAGATGATCTTCCACTTCTCCTTGAGCTTTTCTCGAATGGTTGAGGCAATTATAGCATGGGCAAACAATCACAGCATCCTTGGAAACATTTTCCCGAACAAATTGCATGAATTCATCAACTCCTTTCATTTTTTCTTTCGAAAATCTTCTAACTCCTTTTCTAATCCAGCTTCGGTCCATCTGCCAAAGAAAACAATGGTTGCAAGTTAGCAAATCTATCTAAGTGCATCAACATTAATTAATGAGAATGGATGGTAGTAACGGCAGTTAAAAACACTAAAATAAGGCACTACTAGAAAAAGGCTATTAGTGGCACACCTATTTTTTCTATTAATGGCGCACTATAGGTGCGTCACTATTATCACGCCATTACTAATAAATAGTAATGGCGCACATTTGCGCGCCATTACTATCACAGATAGTAATGGTGCACCCATAGTGCTCCATTACTATGTCCAACAGTGTGCCATTACTAGGCTTAACTTCTCAGTTCTATCGAACCCCAGCACCAGCTCATTTAACATACACTTGTTGATATATGTATCATATCAATCCTATTAAACCTTGTTGATGTCTAGGACTTTGTTCATGTTATGTGTGTGATAAAACTTCTAAAAAATATTTCAAACTTCCCGGTCATATTACGTATCACATTTTGACCATTTTTTCAAAAAAAAAATTGAAACCAATTACGTATCACAGTTTGAATTTGTTTTCGATTTACCCCCCTCTAGATCTTAAAAGCCCCGTATCTTTTATTCTGTTAGGTTTTGGAGATTCTAAAAATCTTCAACGAGGTCCCCTAGTTGAATTCGGATGTAACATTTTGAGTAGATGATTTTTCATATAAAAACTTTTTAATCCGAGTTCGTACGCAAAAGCTAAGACCATTTTACTAAATTCCAGAGAGATTTTGCAAATAAAGTCGAAATTCATATTTATTAACGCTTCCCGCTTAGCGATATACAAGGATATGTGGATCCGATCTCCCTCCTGTAGATGATCATCACCATGATAGGTGTTCGTGTGCGTAGGAATTTTTTTGTTTCCCATGCAACGTTCCCCAACAATAGTAACATACCACTATTAGATCTAGCACTAAGCTAGTGCTATAGTAATAAGCTAGTGCTACAACACTAAGTTGGTAATAAGGAAATACATTGTTTGGTTCTAAGACCCACATGCTACGTAACATCCATTAAATTCAGATGTAACTTTTCGAGTAGATGATTTTTCATATTAAAAAACTTTTTAATCCGAGTTCGTATGCAAAAGTTATGCCCATTTTACTAAATTCCATAGAGATTTTGCAAATAAAGTCGAAATTCATATTTATCAATGCTTCCCGCTTAGCGATCTACAAGGATATGTGGATCCGATCTCCCTCCCGTAGATGATCATCACCATGATAGGTGTTCGTGTGCGTAGGAAGTTTTTTGTTTCCCATGCAACGTTCCCCAATAATAGTAACCTACCACTATTAGAACTAGCACTAAGCTAGTGCTACAGTACTAAGCTAGTGCTACAACACTAAGTTAGTACTAAGGAAATATATTGTTTGGTTCTAAGACCCACACGCTACATAACATCCATTGAATTCAGATGTAACTTTTAGAGTAGATGAGTTTTCATATAAAAAACTTTTTAATCCAAGTTTGTATGCAAAAGTTATGCCCATTTTACTAAATTCCACAGAGATTTTGCAAATAAAGTCAAAATTCATATTTATTAACGCTTCCCGCTTAGCGATCTACAAGGATATGTGGATCCGATCTCCCTTCCGTAGATGATCATCACCATGATAGGTGTTCGTGTGCGTAGGAATTTTTTTTCCCATGCAGCGTTCCCCAACAATAGTAACCTACCACTATTAGAACTAGCACTAAGCTAGTGCTACAATACTAAGCTAGTGCTACAACACTAATTTTTTTTTTGCGAATAAGAAATATATTGATTAACCAATCGAGTCCTCCTTACATAAGGTGTCAACCTCCTCAGGTATACCGCGTAGCCATACAGCCGTATGTTGACTAATACGTCCAAGACGAGCAAGGGCATCAGCCGAAACATTCCTGCTTCTAACCACATGCGATACCACATGTTCTCCTATCTCCCCAAGGGCTTGTTTGAGCTGCATCACCATGGTTGCATGCGGTGACCTGTCAATTCCCTCCTCGACAATCATGTGGACCATGCACGAACAGTCCAATTCAACGATCATGGGCAGCACACTCCAGGCTCGCGCGATGGAGATCCAAGTCGCCAGTTCCGCTTCGAGTGCCGAGGAGCAAGCACGGAGAAAGCGGCAGGACGAGAAGATGACTTGGCCTTCCTCGTCCCGAAGGATCATTCCTTTACCCCCAGTTTGATTACATGCAGAGAAGGCCCCATCGATGTTTAATTTTCTCCATCCAGGGGGTGGCTTAGTCCACCGTTGCACCCGATCTTTAGCTTGCGACTCCCCCTTCTAGTTTGCGTTTAGCTTCCCCTGGTGGGCGGTCACCATTTTTCCTTTGGAAAAATCACCTCTCGGAAACTATTTTATGCACACGAGTGTTTCGATATAGCTGGACAAGAAACGGGTGGAAGCTTCAGTAGGCGGTGCCTTTTTTCCATGAGTAAGTTCATTGTGGATGTGCCAACTTTGCCAAAGTGTCATTAACACAGGTAGACGTTGATTAGGCTTACACTAGTCCAACAGATGCAGGAGCCACTCCGTGCTAGTGTTCTGTATATCTTCCAACTTCAGCATGTGCCAGGATTTCGTCATGTCTCTCCACAAACATTGAACAAGTGGGCATCTACAGAGAGCATGGAAGGTGTCTTCTTGCTCCGTACCGCAAATGACACAGGTATCTGTCACTCCCATATTGCGGCGAAGCAGATTTGCAGCAGTAGCAAGGGAATTTGTTGCAACCCTCCAGGAAAAAACGCACACCTTTGGGGGGCCATGCAGCCCCAAAGCGCTTTCCAAATAGCTTGAGTACCATCTGGTGCTCTACTTGACGCAACCCTTGATGCCCGAAGTTTCTCCTCATGTGCGCGGTGGTAAGCCGAGCGTAGTGACAAGATACCTTTTGGATCTGGTGCCCACGCAAGAACATCTTGAACTAAATGATTTGTGGAGGTCCTGATCTCACTTATAGCCTGGACATCCATCGGTAAGAAGTAGCGGTTCAGGGTCTCCAGATGCCAGTGTCCATGATCATCCATTAGCTCTGTCACCCTCCGAAGGCGGCAGTTCCCCCTGATCGAGATAGGTCGATAAGAATGTGGTCTAGGGATCCACAGATCTCACCAAATCCTTATCTGCTCAACAGTTCCAACTCGCCAGATAATACCCCGTTTGAGCAGATCCAGCCCATAGGTGATGGCTTGCCATGTTGGTGACGCGTTCCCAGTGAAAACCGTGTCCACCAGGGCGCCATTTGGGTAATATTTTGTCTTGATAACCTGTGCACACAGGGACTCCGGTCTGGTTAGAAGCCTCCAAGCCTGTCGCACCAGAAGGGCTTGATTGAACAATCGGAAGTCACCGAATCCTAGTCCGCCTCTACTTTTTGATTCGCAGACTTTATCCCAAGATTTCCAATGGGTTTTCCTCTTGCCCTCCTTTTCACCCCACAAAAAATTCCGTACTAATCGAGACAGATCCTCGCAGACAGAGGCAGGCAGTTTGAGCACCCCCATAATGTATGTGGGGATACCCTGGGCAACAGACTTGATCATCGTTTCCTTTCCTGCTTGAGAGAGAGTGTCCCCCCACTCTAAAATACGTCGTGTCAGGCTTTCTTGTAATTTTTGGAACTTCCCCCGGTGCATCCTACCATCAGGTGTTGGAAAGCCCAGGTATTTTCCTTCAAATTCTTCTATTTGAACATCAAGGATCTGCCGCACTTGTTCTTGGTTTACTACTGGGCAGGCCTCTCCAAATTGAATGGAACATTTCTGGGTATTGATCAACTGACCCGTGGCTTGTGCATAGCTCTGGATGACTCCTTTTACAAACGTGGCATGTGCTTGATTTGCCTTGAAGAAGAGGAGGGTATCGTCGGCAAATAACAGGTGAGAGACTCCCGGGGCCCTTCGGCAAACTTTGACTGGATCAAGGTTATTTGAATCTACTCCTTGCCTAATTAGAGCGGACAGTCCATCAGCGACAAACAGGAATAGAGAGGGGGACAGGGGATCACCTTGCCGAAGCCCCCGTGGGGGTGTAAACGAATTCAAAATGGATCCGTTGAATTTGACAGAGTATTTCACCAAAGTAATACAAGCCATAATCCATTGTATCCATTGATTAGAGAAACCCAACTTTTCCATCACTTGTCGCAGAAAACTCCAGTCGACCCGGTCATAGGCCTTGGATAGATCCAGCTTATAAGCGCAGAAACCGTTCCCCGTATTTTTATCCTGGTGCATAAAATGTAGGCACTCAAAGGCCAGTAAGGCATTGTCGGTAATCATTCTGCCTAGAACAAATGCGCTTTGTGCTGGTGAAATAATCTCATCCAGGACTGGGTGAAGCCGATTAACCACACACTTTGCAACGATCTTGTATATGACGTTACATAAACTGATGGGCCGGAAGTCCTTAAGGCGGTTAGGTTTTTTTACCTTGGGGATAAGCACAATGGCCGTCTCGTTCACGCCCTGGGGCATCACCCCGGTACTGAAGAAACATTTCATAGCCGCAATGATGTCCTCCTTCATAACAACCCAATTCTTCTAAAAAAATCTTGCTGGAAAACCATCCAATCCCGGAGCTTTGAGGGGTCCAATTTGGAATAGGCTGTCCGAGATTTCTTTCTACGTGAATTCCTTGCACAGACTATTGTTCATATCTTGCGAGACTTTTGGTTCGAAAAGGTTTATGACAGGTGTCGATATGAGGTTTTCCTCCGTTGTGAACAACTCCTGAAAATAAGCATTAACAATACTCCCATAACCTTCGGGTCGCTGTGCGCAACCCCTTGATCGTCCACAAGGGTTTTAACACGATTTTTGCGGGCATGCCAGACTGCTTTTCGGTGGAAAAACTTGGTGTTCTAGTCACCATCCCGCAACCAATCCACTCTGTATCGCTGCAACCATATGAGTTCCTCGCGATATAGTAGCTCATTCATATGATCCATGACTTTCCTTCTCTCATTTCTATCGGCATTCATATTATGGAGCTCCTCCAGCCTTGATCTACTTGTTTCCAGCTCCTGGGTTACATGGCAGAATTTCTCCTTACTCTAGACTTGAAGTTTGTTCATAAGCTGACTTAAACTTTGTCGAGCATCCCCCAAGTGAGCCATCCTGCCTGCCTCTGCCCAACCTGTATCAATTCTCTCTTGTAAGCTAGATTCTCTTTCCCAAGCTATCTCATACTGCTTATGGGCTGGTCTCCGGTTCTTTTCAGGTTACTTTTCACAACATAATAGGACATGGATATGGTCAGAACAGGCACTGATCAAGTGGGAGACCGCCGCGTCAGAGAACATATCTCGCCACGCATTATCTGCAACCACCCTGTCCAACCGAACCTTGACGTTCCTTCGCCCTTCGCGTTTGTTATCATATGTGAAGGGCAGACCGGAGAAACCCAAATCTTAAAGTCCACAAACCTCTAGTGTGTCTCGGAAAGCTAGCATTTGTTTATCTTCATGAGGGGACACACACAAGTGTTCAAAGGACCACATTGCTTCATTAAAATCACCCATGACACACCAGGGCAGATCAGAATTCAATTTCAAGTTCTGCATCAAGGTCCACATATGATGTCTGTTTTCCACCCTGGATTCCCCATACACACAAGTAAGTCTCCATTCCGGTTTTGACAAGGAAGAATGAATATAAACATCAATAAATCTTTCATTCACTTCTTTAACATCCACACAAAGCTTTTCACCCCAGAACAACACTAGACCACCACTAAGACCCTCACTATCAGATCCAACAAAACCCCTTAACACCAGTCTACCACATAAACGCTGAATCTTTGTTATTTTTTGTCTAGTCTCACACAGAAACACCAACCGGGCCTTTGCCTTTTGCACGAGGCCCATCAATTCATGAACTCTCGGTTTGTTGGCAGCTCCCCGACAGTTCCATGTAATGCAATTCATTGCTCCTGACGGGGCACCATGCATGGCCCCGTCAGTTCACCGGCGGCCCCATGGCCGGTTGCCTCCATATCCACCTCACACCCTGCCTTGTCTCCCACCAGCATTTTGCTCATCAAACATCGCTGTTCCTCCGATAGCTTATCCACTTTCCCTTTCTTTTGTATCCCTCCCGGCGCAGCAGGGACAAAGGGAACCATGGCATTTGTGGCCTCAGCCACCAGTTCAAACCCGAGCATTCCATCCACCTGGCGCTTGCCCAAGACAGAATCATGCAAATCCAAGGATAGAGATGCAGTTCCAAACGAGCTTATCAAGCCCAGACCATGAAGAGGAGGAATCATCTCATCTGAGCCAAGAGGTTCATCACGAATCACCAGGTTGCCCGACCGTCGTCCCCCAATCCCCTTTTTTGGCATCCCACTTTTCTTCTTTCGCTGCTTACTTCCATCAACACCACTGTTAACAGGAGCTTTTGCTTTGAAACTAGAATTCAAGTTATGTATCTTACTGCATTCCGGTTCCTCCGTTACTAGATGCAGCTTCATATTGTCCACCTCTCTCGCTAGATTTTGATCAGCGGCGTCCGAGCATGGTATTTCCCCTTGTTCGAAGTTATCATGGGCATCCACCCTCTACGGGATCACATCCTCCTCTGATTTACTACTCCTGCTCGGTCTGAGTTGTTCGATGTTATTTGGAGAACCAACACTTTTGAAGGAGAAGCTCATCCCCCTTCGTGCACGTGGCTGTCCTGGCGAGGGGGTAAAGGTTGTCCTATGTTCAAATTTTTTATATGGGGAACAGTGTAGCGTGGAATCATATGCCTTGGAGGGGAGTCCCAGAAGCTTCTTCTCACAAGCAAGTTTATCATGCCCCATGAAGTCGCAATGAAAGCACAAGTGTGGGACACGCTCATATTTGAGCTGGAATATGCAACATTTCACAGTCCCTTGCACCTTGTACTCCAATATTACCTCTTTCTGCAATCTCCGATTATAGGGTAGTTTCACTCTGATGCGCAAGAATTCATTCATTGCGTGCCCCGATTCCGGTGCATCCACCTCCATTATTTCGCCTAGGGTACCACCTATGGCTCTCCCATAGGCCCTAGTCTGCCTTTTCCATGGAACATCAAACACTCGCACCCACACTGCTACAGAGTCAAGGACTGATTCACAAGGGCGAGCATCGCCATCGAACGGAGCTACCAGCAAGGCATTACCATCATATATCCATGGTCCTCCATGTCCCACAAAGTTAAAATCTCCTTCCGAGAAGAGCTTGATCACAAAGTGATTACTCTCCATTGGTTGAAACTCCACCCCTGTACGTAGCTGCCAGATCTTTTCGAAGTGGATGGACAGGGTTTTCGCACTAGGGCACTTCTGCGCACGGTACAAACCTAGTAGCTTCCACCGTTCTGTTTCCTCTATTTCTTCCTCATCCTCCTTAAAGTCCACTGCGACAAAGGCCACATCATCCATGATCACTTTGCCTCCTAGTTGTACTTCAGCCGGCACCGGCAGGCCGCCACCCGGCCTCGGAACATCCTAGTTGCTATTCTCTTCTTCCTCCTGATGCCTCCCGAGGTTGTAAGTCCTCCGAGCCCCAGACGTCACAATGGCACCCTCGCATGATGGCTTCGGGTGGGTGGGGACCTTACCGGTCCCCCCATGATCACCCCCACCACCAGCGTGAAGCGATGCCGAAGACGACATCGAGGGAAGCGATCCGGGACCGGGATCAGGCGGATCAGGGTTGCGTTGCAGAGGACGTCTATGGGGGTGCTGCCGGGCGCACCTATAAACAGGGTTTAACATGTGACTTCCTTCGTGCAAACTTCGGACTCCCATCGTCCGGGATAGATCAGGACACTTTGACAACGGAGACTGCAGAGACGTGCGTTGGCGGGAGACCTCCCAAAGCACCGATAAGCTTCCATCCTTAGGCAACACCGGCGGCGGCGGCGACAAGGGCAAGGGATCGCCCATGTCGCACGAGCCAAACCTAACCCTAGATGAGGCAGACGCTACAACACTAAGTTAGTACTAAGGAAATACATTGTTTGGTTGTAAGACCCACATGCTACATAACATCCATTGAATTCGGATGTAACTTTTCGAGTAGATGATTTTTCATATAAAAAACTTTTTAATCCGAGTTCGTATGCAAAAGTTATGCCCATTTTACTAAATTCCAGAGAGATTTTGCAAATAAAGTAGAAATTGATATTTATTAACGCTTCCCGCTTAGCGATCTACTAGGATATGTGGATCCGATCTCCCTCCCGTAGATGATCATCACCATCATAGGTGTTCGTGTGTGTAGGAATTTTTTTGTTTCCCATGCAACGTTCCCCAACAAATGTAACCTACCACTATTAGAACTAGCACTAAGCTAGTGCTACAGTACTAAGCTAGTGCTACAACACTAAGTTAGTACTAAGGAAATACATTGTTTGGTTCTAAGACCCACATGCTACATAACATCCATTGAATTCGGATGTAACTTTTCGAGTAGATGATTTTTCATATAAAAAACTTTTTAATCCGAGTTCGTATGCGAAAGTTATGCCCATTTTACTAAATTCCACAGAAATTTTGCAAATAAAGTAGAAATTCATATTTATTAACGCTTCCCGCTTAACAATCTTCAAGGATATGTGGATCCTATCTCCCTCCGTAGATGATCATCACCATGGTAGGTGTTCGTGTGCGTAGGAAATTTTTTGTTTCCCATGCAACATTCCCCAACAATAGTAACCTACCACTATTAGAACTAGCACTAAGCTAGTGCTACAATACTAAGATAGTGCTACAACACTAAGTTAGTACTAAGGAAATACATAGTTTGGTTCTAAGACCCACATGCTACATAACATCCATTGAATTCGGATGTAACTTTTCGATTAGATGATTTTTCATATAAAAAACTTTTTAATCCGAGTTCGTATGAAAAAGTTATGCCCATTTTACTAAATTCGAGAGAGATTTTGCAAATAAAGTCGAAATGCAGATTTATTAACGCTTCCCGCTTAGCGATCTGCAAGGATATGTGGATCCGATCTCCCTCCCGTAGATGATCATCACCATGATAGGTGTTCGTATGCGTTGGAAATTTTTTTCCCATGCAACGTTCCCCAACAATAGTAACCTACCAATATTAGAACTAGCACTAAGCTAGTGCTACAGTACTAAGCTAGTGCTACAACACTAAGTTAGTACTAAGGAAATACATTGTTTGGTTCTAAGACCCACATGCTACATAACATCCATTGAATTCGGATGTAACTTTTTGAGTAGATGATTTTTCATATAAAAAATTTTTAATCCGAGTTCGTATGCAAAACTTATGCCCATTTTACTAAATTCCAAAGATATTTTGCAAGTAAAGTCGAAATTCATATTTATTAACGCTTCCCGCTCAGCGATCTACAAGGATATGTGGATCCCATCTCCCTCCCATAGATAATCATCACCATGATAGGTGTTCGTGTGCGTAGGAAATTTTTTATTTCCCATGCAACGTTGCCCAACAATAGTAACCTACCACTATTAGAACTAGCACTAAGCTAGTGATACAGTACTAAGCTAGTGCTACAACACTAAGTTAGTACTAAGGAAATACATTGTGTGGTTCTAAGACCCACATGCTACATAACATCCATTGAATTCGGATGTAACTTATCGAGTAGATGATTTTTCATATAAAAAACTTTTTAATCCGAGTTCGTATGCAAAAGTTATGCCCATTTTACTAAATTCAAGAGAGATTTTGCAAATAAAGTAGAAATTCATCTTATTAACGCTTCCCGCTTAGCGATCTAAAAGGATATGTGGATCCGATCTCCCTCCCGTAGATGATCATCACCATGATAGGTGTTCGTGTGCGTAGGAAATTTTTTGTTTCCCATGCAACGTTCCCCAACAATAGTAACCTACCACTATTGGAACTAGCACTAAGCTAGTGTACAACACTAAGTTAGTACTAAGGAAATACATTGTTTGGTTCCAAGACCCACATGCTACATAACATCCATTGAATTCGGATGTAACTTTTCGAGTAGATGATTCTTCATATAAAAAACTTTTTAATCCGAGTTCGTATGCAAAAGGTATGCCCATTTTACTAAATTCGAGAGAGATTTTGCAAATGAAGTCGAAATTCATATTTATTAACGCTTCCCGCTTAGCGATCTACAAGGATATGTGGATCCGATCTCCCTCCCATAGATGATCATCACCATGATAGGTGTTCGTATGCGTTGGAAATCTTTTGTTTCCCATGCAACTTCCCCAACAATAGTAACCTACCACTATTAGAACTAGCACTAAGCTAGTGCTAGAGTACTAAGCTAGTGCTACAACACTAAGTTAGTACTAAGGAAATACATTGTTTGGTTCTACGCCGTCGTGCTGCCGGAGATCTTCACCAACCTCTCCCTCCTCCTTGCTGGATCAAGGTGCGGGAGATGTCATCGGGCTGCACGTGTGTTGAACGCGGAGGTGCCGTGATTCGGCACTAGATCGGAATCACATCGCGATCTGAATCGCCGCGAGTACGACTCCATCAACCGCGTTCTAGCAACGCTTCCGCTTAGCGATCTTCAAAGGTATGAAGATGCACTCACCCCTCTCTCGTTGCTAGTCTCTCCATAGGAAGATCTGAATATGGCGTAGGAAAATTTTGAATTTATGCTACGTTCCCCAACAGTGGCATCCGAGCTAGGTTTTCTATGTGTAGTTTCTATGCACGAGTAGAACACAAAAGGTTGTGGGCGATGATTTGTAAATTGCTTGCCGCTACTAGTCTTATTCTTTTCCGGCGGTATTGTGGGATGAAGCGGCCCGGACCGACCTTACACGTACGCTTACGTGAGACTGGTTCCACCGACAGACATGCACACCGTGCATAAAGGTGGCTAGCGGGTGTCTGTCTCTCCTACTCTAGTCGGATTTGATTTGTTGAAAAGGGTCCTTATGAAGGGTAAATAGCTTTGGCATGTCATCGTTGTGGCTGTCATGTATGTAAGAAAGTGTTCTTGCTAGAAACCCAAATCAGCCATGTAAAACTTGCAACAACAATTAGAGGACGTCTAACTTGTTTTTGCAGGGTTTGACATGTGATGTGATATGGCCAAAGTTGTGATGTTGCATGTATGATGTATGAGATGATCATGTTATTGTAATAGTTTCACGACTTGCATGTCGATGAGTATAAAAACCGGCAGGAGCCATAGAAGTTGTCTTAATTTATTGTATGAGATGCAACGCCATGTGCTTACTACTTTTACTTAATTGCTAACGGTTAGCTATAGTAGTAGTGATAGTAGTAGTTGGCGTGACGACTTCACGGAGATGCAATGATGGAGATCATGGTGTCACGCCGGTGACAATGATGATCATGCGGTGCCTGAAGATGGAGATCGAAAGAGCAAAGATGATAATGGCCATATCATGTCACTATATGGTTGCATTGTGATGTTTATCATGTTTTTCATCTTATTGCTTAGAACGACGGTAGCATAATAAGATGATCCCTCTTAAAATTTCGAGAACGTATTCCCCTGAGTGTGCACCCTTGCGAAGGATCGTTGTCTCGAAGCACCACGTGATGATCGGGTGTGATAGATTCTAACGTTCGCATACAACGGGTGTAAGCCAGATTCACACACGCGAAACACCTAGGTTGACTCGACGAGCTTAGCATGTACAGACATGACCTCGAATACAAGAGACCGAAAGGTCGAACATGAGTCGTATGGTTGAATACGATCAGCATGAAGTTGCTCACCATGATGACTAGTCCGTCTCACGTGATGATCGGACATGGGTTAGTCAACATGGATCATGTATCACTTAGATGACTAGAGGGATGTCGATTTAAGTGGGAGTTCATACTTAATTTGATTAAATGAATTAATTGTTATGAACTTAGTATAAAAGTTGTCTTTATAAATATTGTAGATGGCCAACGTCAACCTCAATTTCAACGCATTCCTAGAGAAAAACAAGTTGAAAGATGATGGTAGCAACTATGCGGACTGGGTTCGCAACTTGAAGCTCATCCTTGAAGCAGCTAAAAAGGCTTATGTCCTTGATGCGCCGCTAGGTGACCCTCCCGCTCCCGCAGCAGCCCAGGACATTCTGAATGTCTGGCAAACGCGGAGTGATGACTACTCTCTAGTTAGGTGTGGCATGTTATACAGTTTGGAAATGGGGATCCAAAGTCGTTTTGAGCAACACGGTGCATATGAGATGTTCCAAGAGCTGAAACTAGTTTTTCAAGCTCATGCCCGTGTCGAGAGATATGAAGTCTCCGACAAGTTCTTTAGCTGTAAGATGGAGGAGAACAGTTCTGTCTGTGAGCACATACTAAAAATGTCTGGGTTACACGGTCGTCTGACTTCACTTGGAGTCGAACTTCCGGATGATGCTATAATTGACAGAATCCTCTAGTCTCTCCCACCAAGCTACAAAGGTTTTGTGCTGAACTACAACATGCAAGGGATGGAGAAGACCACTCCCGAGTTGTACTCGATGCTCAGGTCTGCAGAAGTAGAAATCAAGAAAGAGCATCAAGTGTTGATGGTCAACAAGACCACCAGTTTCAAGAAGGGCAAGGGTAAGAAGAACTTCAAGAAAGACCGCAAAGCCGTTGCCGCCCGGTAAGCCAGATGCCGGGAAGAAGAAAAAGAATGGACCCAAGCCTGAGATTGAGTGCTTCTATTGCAAGGGAAAAGGTCATTGGAAGCGGAACTGCCCCAAATACTTAGCGGACAAGAAGGCCGACAACGTTAAAGGTATATGTGATATACATGTTATTGATGTGTACCTTACCAGTGCTCGTAGTAGCTCCTGGTATTTGATACCGGTGTTGTTGCTCACATTTGCAACTCAAAGCGGGAACTGCGGAATAAGCGGAGACTGGCCAAGGACGAGGTGACGATGCACGTCGGGAATGGCTCCAAGGTCAATGTGATCGCCGTTGGCACGCTACCTCTACATCTACCGTCGAGATTAGTTTTAAACTTTAATAATTGTTATTTAGTACTAGCTTTGAGCATGAATATTGTATCAGGGTCTTCCTTAATGCGATACGGCTACTCATTTAAGTCAGAGAATAATGGTTGTTCTATTTATATGAGTGATATGTTTTATGGTCATGCTCTGCTGGTGAATGGTTTATTCTTGATGAATCTCGATCGTGATGTTACACATATTCATAGTATGAATACCAAAAGATGTAAAGTTGATAATGATTATCCCACATACTTGTGGCACTACCGCCTTGGTCATGCAGGTGTTAAGCGCACGAAGAAGCTCCATACTGATGGACTATTAGAGTCTCTTGACTTTGAATCATTTGACACATGTGAACCGTGCCTCATGGGCAAGATGACTAAGACTCCATTCTTAGGAATAATGGAGAGAGCGACCGACTTATTGGAAATAATACATACTGATGTGTGTGGTCTAATGAACGTTGAAGCTCGCGGTGGCTATCGTTATGTTCTCACTCTCACCGATGATTTGAGTAGGTATGGGTATATCTACTTGATGAAGCACAAATCTGAGACGTTTGAAAAGTTCAAGGAATTTCAGAGTGAGGTCGAGAATCAACGTGACAGGAAAATTAAGTGTCTACGATCTGATCATGGAGGAGAATATTTGAGTCACGAGTTTGGCACACACCTAAGGAAGTGTGGAATCGTTTCACAACTGATGCCGCCTGGCACACCGCAACGCAACGGAGTGTCTGAACATCGTAATCGCACTTTATTAGATATGGTACGATCTATGATGTCTCTTACCGACTTACCGTTATCATTTTGGGGATACGCATTAGAAACTGCAGCATTCACTTTAAATAGGGCACCGTCTAAATCCGTTGAGACGACACCGTATGAACTATGGTTTGGCAAGAAACCTAAGTTGTCGTTTCTTAAAGTTTGGGGTTGCGATGCTTATGTGAAGAAACTTCAACTAGAAAAGCTCGAACCCAAAGCGGAGAAATGCGTATTCATAGGATACCCTAAGGAAACAATTGGGTATACCTTCTATCTTAGATCCGAAGGTAAAACCTTTGTTGCCAAGAACGGATCCTTTCTAGAGAAAGAATTTCTCTCGAAAGAAGTAAGTGGGAGGAAAGTAGAATTTGATGAGGTAATTACACCCCCTCTCGAACAGGAAAGTAGCGCAGCGCGGGAAATTGTTCCTGTGGCGCCTGCACCAACTGAAGAGGAAGTTAATGATAATGATCATGAAGCTTCGGATCAAGTTACTACTGAACCGCGAAGGTCCACAAGGGCACGCTCCGCACCAGAGTGGTACGGCAACTCTGTGATGGAAATCATGTTGTTATACAAGGATGAACCTTCAAACTATGAAGAAGCAATGGCGGGTCCGGATTCCAACAAATGGCTTGAAGCTATGAAATCCGAGATAGGATCCATGTATGAGAACAAAGTATGGACTTTGGTGGACTTGCCCGATGACCGGCGAGCCATAGAAAATAAATGGATCTTCAAGAAGAAGACTGATGCAAATGGTAATGTAACCGTTTATAAAGCTTGACTTGTCGCAAAGGGTTTTCGACAAATTCAGGGAATTGGCTACGAAGAGACTTTCTCTCCCGTAGCAAAGATGAAATCAGTCCGAATCATGTTAGCAATTGCCGCCTTTTATGATTATGAAATTTGGCAAATGGACGTCAAAACAGAGTTCCTTAACGGGAACCTTAAGGAAGAGTTGTATATGATGAAACCAGAAGGTTTTGTCAACCCTAAGGGTGCTAACAAAGTGTGCAAGCTCCAGCGCTCCATCTATGGGCTGGTGCAGGTATCTCGGAGTTGGAACATTCGCTTTAATGAGGTAATTAAAGCGTTTGGGTTCATACAGGTTTATGGAGAAGCCTGTCTGTACAAGAAAGTGAGTGGGAGCTCTTTAGCTTTCCTCCTACTGTATGTGGATGACATATTATTGATGGGGAATAATATTGAGATGTTGGAGAGCATAAAGGCCTATTTGAACAAGAGTTTTTCAATGAAGGGCCTTGGAGAAGCTGCATACATATTAGGCATCAAGATCTATAGAGATAGATCGAGACGCCTCATAGGTCTTTCGCAAAGTACATACCTTGACAAGATATTGAAGAAGTTCAATATGGAAAACTCAAAGAAAGGGTTCTTGCTAGTTTTGCAAGGTATGAGATTGAGTAAGACTCAGTCACCGACCACGGCAGCAGATAGAGAGAAGATGAGTACTGTCCCCTACACTTCAGCAGTAGGCTCTCTAATTTATGCCATGCTGTGTACCAGACCTGATATAAACCTTGCCATAAGTTTGGTAGGGAGGTACCAAAGTGATCCCGATATGGAACACTGGACAGCGGTCAAGAATATCCTTAAGTACCTGAAGAGGACTAAGGAGATGTTTCTCGTTTATGGAGGTGACGAAGAGCTCGTCGTAAAGGGTTACGTCGACGCTAGCTTCGACACAGATCCGGATGAATCTAAGTCACAGACCGGATACGTATATGTTTTGAATGGTGGGGCAGTGAGCTGGTGCAGCAGCAAGCAAGAAGTCGTGGCAGCGTCTACATGTGAAGCGGAGTACATAGCTGCTTCAGAAGCGGCTCATCAAGGAATTTGGATGAAGGAGCTCATCCCCGACCTTAGAGTGGTTCCAAGCGCGTCGGGTCCAATGACACTCTTCTGTGATAACACTGGGGCCATTGACATTGCCAAAGAGCCCAGGCTTCACCGGAAGACCAAGCACATCAAACGCCGCTACAACTCCATCCAAGACCATGTCCAGAGTGGAGTAATAGATATTTGTAAAGTACACACGGATCTGAATATTACACACCCGTTGACTAAACCTCTTCCACGAGCAAAACATGATCAACACCATAATGCTATGGGTGTTCGATACATCACAATGTAACTAGATTATTGACTCTAGTGCAAGTGGGAGACTATTGGAAATATGCCCTAGAGGCAACAATAAAATGGTTATTATCATATTTCCTTGTTCATGATAATCGTCTATTGTTCATGTTATAATTGTATTAACAGGAAACAGTAATACATGTGTGAATAAATAGATCACAATGTGTCCCTAGCAAGCCTCTAGTTGGCTAGCTCGTTAGTCAATAGATGATCATGGTTTCCTGGTCATGAGCATTAGATGTCCTTGATGATGGGATCACATCATTGGGAGAATGATGTGATGGACAAGACCCAAACCTAAGCATAGCACTAGATCGTATTGTTCGTATGCTAAAGCTTTTCTAATGTCAAGTGTCTTTTCCTTCAACCGTGAGATTGTGCAACTCCCGGATACCGTAGGAGTGCTTTGGGTGTATCAAACGTCACAACGTAACTGTTTGACTATAAAGGTGCACTACGGGTACCTCTGAAAGTATCTGTTGGGTTGGTACGAATCGAGATCGGGATTTGTCACTCCGCGTGACGGAGAGGTATCTCTGGGCCCACTCGGTAGAACATCATCATGAGCTCAATGTGACTAAGGAGTTAGTCACACGATGACGTGCTACGGAACGAGGAAAGAGACTTACCGGTAACGAGATTGAACAAGGTATAGGTATACTAACGATCGAATCTCGGGCAAGTTATATACCGACAAACAAAGGGAATTGTATACGGGATTGATTGAATCCTTGACATCGTGGTTCATCCGATGAGATCATCGTGGAGCAAGTGGGAGCAACCATGGGTATCCAGACCCTGTTGTGGTTATTGGCCGGAGAGGTGTCTCAGTCATGTTTGCATGTCTCCCGAACACGTAGGGTCTACACACTTAAGGTTCGATGACACTAGGGTTATAGGGAATTGTTATACGAGGTTACCGAAAGTTGTTCGGAGTCTCGGATAAGATCTCGGACATCACGAGGAGCTCCGGAATGGTTCGGAGGTAAAGATTGATATATAGGATGGATGGTTTTGGACACCGGAAATGTTTCGGCGTCACCGGTAGTGTACCGGGACCACCGGGACCATCGGAAATTGTCCCGGGGGTCCACCGGGAGGGGCCACCAGCCCCAAGAGGTAGCATGGGCCAAAAGAGGGAGGGAAACCAGCCCAAAGTGGGCTGGTGCGCCTCCCACAAAGAGGCCCAAGGTGCAGGAGGTGGAGAGGGGGGGAAACCCTAGGCGCTGGTGAGCCTAAGCCCCACCTAGGGCTGCGCCACCCCCTCCCCCTGCCCTGGCCGCCGCACCTCCCATCTGGGGGGGCTGCCGCACCACCTAGGGTGGGATCCCTAGGGGTGGCACCCCCCTCCCCTCCTCCTATATATAGTGGGGGTTTTGGGGCTGTTTTGCACACGGCATTCCCTCTCCCTCGGCGCAGCCCTGCCCCCTCCTTCCTCCTCTCCCACGGTGCTTGGCGAAGCCCTGCCGGGAGACCTCGTCTCTCCATCGACACCACGCCGTCGTGCTGCCGGAGATCTTCCCCAACCTCTCCCTCCTCCTTGTTGGATCAAGGTGCGGGAGACGTCACCGGGCTGCACGTGTGTTGAACGTGGAGGTGCCGTGGTTCGGCACTAGATCGGAATCACACCGCGATCTAAATCGCCGCGAGTACGACTCCATCAACCGCGTTCTAGCAACGCTTCCTCTTAGCGATCTTCAAAGGTATGAAGATGCACTCACCCCTCTCTCATTGCTGGTCTCTCCATAGGAAGATCTGAATATGGCGTAGGAAAATTTTGAATTTATGCTACGTTCCCCAACACAGGACGGGCCACCAATATTTAAGGATATTGAGAGGAGGGTGCATGTGGCGGGTAGGCCGATGCTACCGACTAATCTACTCAATGTTTCAACCAATGCTATGCGGAGTCTGCATGACAGTGTTCTTTATATGGAGAAGTGGCGTCTCTCCGAGAATGATGTGGCATACCCGGTTTTCGTGGCCAAGGTGCCAGAGGGCAAGGGCTTTGTCGATAGCAACATCGGGCGTATGATCGTCCTGCGGTTTGATGACATCTTCGCTATGCTTAACCTTTATCCGCTGCACTACACCTTCATTCGGCTATTTTCGCTCAGTATGGAGATGCGGATCATTAGAGACAAGACCCCGGACATCGTGATAGTCGACCCCTTCTACATGCGTGCCAAGATCTTGGGCAGCGCTGGGGACCGGCAAGTCGCGAGTTCATACCTCGAAGGCGTCATTCTGGCGAACGCAGATAAGGATAACTTCCTCGTGCCTTACTTTTCCGAGTAAGTCATCCCCTCATCGCCCCATAACATATGATTTCTTAGATTTCGATCGTTCTTTTTTCCCTACAATTCCGTGTTTTGTGCAGTGACACACATTGCACACTCATCTACTTAAGCCCGAAATATTCCATGGCCACGTATTTCGACTCGGACCGTGAGTCGAAGAAAGACTACACAAATATCAAGAAAGTTCTTGATGATGCTCTCCCCGGCTACGCCAAATCTGGAGGCACCTTCAGGAGGCCAATTTGTAGGTACAGCAAGCACGTGTTCACCCACGTAACGACGTTCCCCTGCGTCAAGCAGCCGCCTGGCAATCAGAAGGATGCCTACTACGCCCTCCATCACATGCGGGCGATCGTACGGGACCAGCATCACCGTATGCTACCAAATGATCTCAAAGAATGGGCCGCACGCTTGTCGGCAATCCAGGACGAGGACATCAGACAAGAATTCTTTCGCATCCAGTCGGAGTTTGCGGAAATCATCTATCAAGATGTCCTTCCTAGATCGGGGCAGTTCTACCTCAACTGTCAACCGTCCAACAGTGAAATAGATACAACGCTACAAATGCAGGCTGACAACGACCGCACATTCATGACCATCACAAAAGATGGTGGCTTCATCCACGCTTCGGTCCCTGAGTCGAGTCGAAAGTATTGATGCTATGTAGTTCTGAAATATCGATTAGCTCATGTTGTAATTAAACTTTAATGAACTTGTATGTCTCTTTAGTTTGGGCAGTCGTTCAACTTATATGTAATCGATGCTTATATATTATCTGTGAATTGCTACTAACGTTTTGTTTGTCTAGTGCATCGAGATGCCGTCGTAGGTCGTGTACAAGGGTGAGGTTCCCGGAGTCTATGACGACTGGGAGGAGTGTCGGAGACAGGTTCACCGTTTCAGCGGTAACAGTTACAAAGGGTACACCACTAGGGCGGAGGCGGAAGCTAGATACGCGCGCTATCTAGCGGGAGAGAGGAGGGACCGCAGGAGGAACCGGATGAAGATCAGTTTCATCGTGATGATACTCATCGTGACCACAAACCTCTTCTATGTGATGGTAGTTTAGATATCAACTTGTAATGTGAAGAGAAACTCGCTACTCGCGGTCTCGACACTTGTAATGTTCTAACTTTATTCTGTATTTTGAATTCAGAGACGAATATGATGAATTGTATTCGGAGACTAATCTTCTATTGTATTCGATAAATCTGATGTTTATATTCTGTATGCTAATGTATTTTGTAACCTGTGCAAATATCAAAAAAGCAAAAAAAAATGGCCCTAGTGGTAGTACCGCTGGAGCTGGCGGTAGTACCGCTGGAGGGTCGGCGGGCTGCTATCAGCGCTAGTACTGCTAGGCTCGTGCTGTGAGTGAGGGTACCTCACTAATGGCGCGCCACTAGAAGGTGCGCCATTACTAACTTTCATTAGTGAATGGCCCCAGCGGTCGCTTGGGGACCAGCGGTCGCTTGGGGACCAGCGGTAGTACCGCTGCTGCCAGCGGTAGTATCGCTGGGCTCGTGTGGCGCATCGGACAATAGTGCGCCATTAGTAACCAAGGCTACTAGTGGCGCACATGTGGGCATAGTAATGGTGCACCATGTGGTGCCCCACTAGTAGCCTTGGTTACTAATGGCGCACCAACGGTGCGCCATTAGTATTTGTTACTAGTGGCGTGATACTAGTGGCGCACCTATAGTGCGCCACTAATAGCCAATATAGGTGCGCCACTAATAGCCTTTTTTCTAGTAGTGGCTCGGCTCCGGATGTCGTTGTCGGCGATAACGGCATCCATGGATGTAGTCTCCTTCCTTGGAGGTATCGTTGTGGAGCCGTTTGCTCTTCCTTCCAACTGGCGTGAGATCACCGGGTGAAAACCTAAGATCAGACGGTGCTAGATCGGATGACGACGGTGTCTTTAACATCGTTTCCTTCTTAAAGGCATCACCTTGGAGATCCCGACAATGGATTTCGATGGTGGGCACGATTGATGGTAGAGCTTGGGTTTGTGGTGCTGTCGACGGATTTTTTTGCTTTTTATTTTCTTTTTATGTTGTCCTTTTGCGATGCTTTCCTTCTATGAGTACTCTTGTAACACCCTCTTCTGATCAATAAATTTGGCAGTTTAAATACCGACATTCAAAAAAAAACATAAACCCTAAAACTTAAACCTAGACGCCAAATTAATAAAGACCCTTTGACAGGCCACCGTGCAGCGCGGGCGACAAACACATCCGTACATGTGCCGTGTGACCCGTATGTGGTCATGGCCCTTGGGTGCCCTAAACGGACGCCTGCCACTGCCGCACACATACAGATTTTGGTCCACCATCCCGTACTATACTGTAGGCACGCTTGCATCTCGTCAACTTACAATAAATCTCGTACTGTTGGATTGGACGGAACGGTTGATGTAAGCATCACGGAAAAATAGCCTTACGTTGACAACAAATAGTCAGAGGCGGATTTAGTTGATTTATTATGTTTTAAGATTTCCTGTGTGAGATGTTTGGATGGAGAGTTATTTGAACAGTAACTGATGCATGTCCGTGGACACATCCGACGAACGTTTAAAGAGCCGGATTTGTTAGTCCGGTTGTAGATGCTGTAACATTGTGTCTAACATTTTGCCATACTAAATTAATATAAGACCATTCAGATTGCTAATCCCTTTGTAAACTAATATAAAATTATTTAGATTACTAGCAGTAATCTAAACATAAGAAAAGTGTTGGGGCTGAAATACGTGATGGAGCTGCAATATATATGGCACAAAAATTGCAGGTCACTTTATGTTAGGTATATGTAAGAGAATTACGCGTAAGAAAAGTGTTGAAATCGAAGTTCGATGCTCTCTTGAGTGGACTGGCTTATGCATATCATGCACAATGGCGGATCCAGGTATTTCCTCTTTGCTATTTATTTATATTTATTTCTGCAATGCAATAGCAATATGACACTAAGTATACATCAAGCTAGTAACGGTATACCAACAGATCAACAATTCTTTGGTATTTCAATGAAAGCCCAAGGAAGACCCGTGACACCACCACTGATCATACAACGACAAGATGCTATATCAATTTAGAGTTTGCTAACTACATGTGCTATAAAATAGAAAAGGAATTGCTACATCAGCATGCCATCGATCATAGACACGTGTTTGCAATTGGAGTCTCCACTCTCCACCTCTGGACACAAATAATATGGGAGCCATTTCCTTTTCCCCTGAACTCCATTGATTTTTTTAGCCGTTCCATTAAGGGAATGACCAAATGCCGGCTCTCTGCGACATGTCCTCCACGGACCTATTCGAGCCCTGACCTATACCCGTCTCATGCCCTGCAGCTGCATCCGCCGTCGCCCCCCTCCCCCTCCTCCTCCCCTCGTCGTCGCCAGCGCATGTCTCCGGGCAAAGCTCGTGGGCAGCCGGTGGCGGCGGGATCTGGTTTGCGTGCACGCGCGGCGCAGGGGCATGGCCCTCTCGATGGTTGGGGTGCGGTGGACATGCTCGGCGTGGTGGCCGACCTTGGCTTGTCTGTTGACCTCGGATGCTGCTCCGGCGGGTGTTGAGGTGGTTAGGTCATGCGGCGGTTCGGCGGTTTGGTGTGGCTGTGCGCCCGGTCAGTAGCTACGCGTGCTCGCATGTGGTGTGTTCTGTCCAACGGGGGGTCGTCTCATGCGATGGTGAGGTGGCCCAGTGCTTCGTGGCAGCTTCTCCATGACCTGGGCGGCGGCTGCTGGTCTTAGCGGTCTTGGGCTCGTCCCGGAACTGGCGGATGGGCTGTGTAGAATTACTGGTGGGACGTGCTGCCGTGTTGGGGAGATGGGGCGGCTAGTTGCAGCGGCGGTTCCATCAGATCCATCCAGACGGCGACGAGGGCTGCGGCGGAGTGGCATCGCTGGCAGGCGTCGCTTGCATCGGCCAGATCTGGTCATAGCTGGTGGTTGAACGCGTTCGTGACTCCGGTAACTAGCCCTTGGTCACCGAGTTGCGGACGGAGCAGTGGCGGGTGCGGACTGCCAGCGACTGCATGGATCTTGACGCGTTCTTGTGATTGCGCCAAGATTCAACCCTGGTCTGAATCCTTGATAGTGTGGACAACTTCGGGGGAAACCCTAAGTCTCATTAGGATCGAGAGATGATGGTGCTATTTTATGGTAATCCCTCTTGAAGGCATCTTCTTTGGAGTTTGCTTGGGTGGAAGGGGCCAGTGATGTCGGCGGCGTACGGACTGTGATGCGACCGCCGATGAAAATCTCGGTGACTTCGGTCATGGTAGACGATGGCAACGTCTCCGATGTCGTTTCCTTGTTGAGGCATCGTCGTTGCAGTTTGCCTCAACAGTCCTGAAATGCTCCGAGGGAAAGCCTAGATCTGGGTCTCCCGGATTGTATGATGACGTCGCCTTTGGTGTCTTTCACCCTTGTGGGGGCATCGTTTTGGAGCAAGTGTTGGCTGGAGGGGCCTAGAGGAAGAGCGGTATTCCATCTACCGCAAGGCCGCCGACGGATCCCGACGGCATGGCGTTGTCGAGTTTCAGCGACGGGCGTGGATAGATGGATACGTGCAGGATGGTGGTGATGTGTGTCGCCATGGTGGCGTCGATGGCTGTCCTGACAAGGTTGATGCGTCGGTACCTACTCTCGAGATGGATCAGTGGAAGACGGTGATGGCGGCTTCTGAGAGTGCGCCTGGACCAGTGTGTCAACAGTCCCCGTATGTTGCTGGGTTGGGGCACACGACTTTAGATGTTAGGCATTACTGTGATGTTTGTTTGGTATTCGTCTCGAATATTCGGCACCTCTTTATCAAGGGCATAAGAGTAGCGATAGGTGTTACCAAGATGGTGGCTTCAGACTTACTGATGTATTACTTTATAAGATTTTGTTAATAATTAATAAAGTGGTTGCATGCATCATCATGATGCACAGGCCGGGGGTGAACCTCCTTTTCCGGGAAAAGCCATCTAATTCGAGCGGCGGTGCAAAATGAAAAGGGCTCCCCAACCGCACTTGTTAACCCTCGTCCTCACCCTCATTGAGTTGCAGCGCTTTGCATCATCCCCATCTACGATAGGTCCATCCAGTCTCATGCTCCGGCGCAAGATTTTTGATCAATAGAAGATTTTATTGGCTAAAAATAAAGCATCAAGACAACCCGACCTCTTAATAGTTAGGATGCACATAACAAATACCAACACACACAAAAAATGCGCCAAGAAATAGCAAAGTCATATAAGACCAATGTTGGAAATATGCCCTAGAGGCAATAATAATTAGTTATTATTATATTTCTTTGTTCATGATAATCGTTTATTATCCATGCTATAATTGTATTGATTGGAAACACAATACTTGTGTGGATACATATACAAAACACCGTCCCTAGTAAGCCTCTAGTTGACTAGCTCGTTGATCAAAGATGGTCAAGGTTTCTTGGCCATAGGCAAGTGTTGTTACTTGATAACGGGATCACATCATTAGGAGAATCATGTGATGGACTAGACCCAAACTAATAGACGTAGCATGTTGATCGTGTCATTTTGTTGCTACTGTTTTCTGCGTGTCAAGTATTTGTTCCTATGACCATGAGATCATATAACTCACTGACACCGGAGGAATGCTTTGTGTGTATCAAACGTCGCAACGTAACTGTGTGACTATAAATATGCTCTACAGGTATCTCCGAAGGTGTTCGTTGAGTTAGTATGGATCGAGACTGGGATTTGTCACTCCGTGTGACGGAGAGGTATCTCGGGGCCCACTCGGTAATACAACATCACACACAAGCCTTGCAAGCAATGTGACTTAGTGTAAGTTGCGGGATCTTGTATTATGGAAAAAGTAAAGAGACTTGCTGGTAAACGAGATTGAAATAGGTATGCGGATACTGACGATCGAATCTCGGGCAAGTAACATACCGAAGGACAAAGGGAATAACATACGGGATTATATGAATCCTTGGCACTGAGGTTCAAACGATAAGATCTTCGTAGAATATGTGGGATCCAATATGGGCATCCAGGTCCCGCTATTGCATATTGACCGAGGAGTCACTCGGGTCATGTCTGCATAGTTCTCGAACCCGCGGGGTCTGCACACTTAAGGTCCGACGTTGTTTTATGCGTATTTGAGTTATATGGTTGGTTACCGAATGTTGTTCGGAGTCCCGGATGAGATCATGGACGTCACGAGGGTTTCCGGAATGGTCCGTAAATGAAGATTGATATATAGGATGACCTCATTTGATTACCGGAAGGTTTTCGGAGTTACCGGGAATGTACCGGGAATGACGAATGGGTTCCGGGTGTTCACCGGGGGGACAACCCACCCCGGGGAAGCCCATAGGCCTTGGGGGTGGCGCACCAGCCCTTGGTGGTCTGGTGGGACATCCCAAGAAGGCCCTATGCGTCAAGGATAGAAAATCAAAGACAAAGAAAAAAAAGGAGGTGGGAAAGGAGAGAAGGACTCCACTTTCCAATCCTAGTTGGACTAGGATTGGAGGAGGACTCCTCCTCCCTTGGCGGCGCAGCCCTTGGGGCTCCTTGAGCCTCAAGGCAAGCCTCCCCTCCCTCCTCCTATATATATGGAGCAATTAGGGCTGATTTGAGACAACTTTTCAAAGGCAGCCCGACCACATACCTCCACGGTTTTACCTCTAGATCGCGTTTCTGCGGAGCTTGGGTGGAGCCCTGCTGAGATTAGATCACCACCAACCTCCGGAGCGCCATCATGCTGCCGGAGAACTCATCTACCTCTCCGTCTCTCTTGCTGGATCAAGAAGGCCGAGATCGTCGTCGAGCTGTACGTGTGCTGAACGCGGAGGTGCCGTCCGTTCGGCACTAGATCGTGGGACGGATCGCGGGACGGTTCGTGGGACGGTTCGCGGGGCGGATCGAGGGACGTGAGGACGTTCCACTACATCAACCGCGTTTCTTAACACTTCTGCTGTGCGATCTACAAGGGTACGTAGATCGGAAATCCCCTCTCGTAGATGGACATCACCATGATAGGTCTTCGTGCGCGTAGAAATTTTTTTGTTTCCCATGCGACGTTCCCCAACAGTGGCATCATGAGCTAGGTTCATGCGTAGATGTCTTCTCGAGTAGAACACAAAAGTTTTTGTGGGCGGTGATGTGCGTTTTGCTGCCCTCCTTAGTCTTTTCTTGATTCCGCAGTATTGTTGGATCGAAGCGGCTCGGCAGACATGGCCTCGTAACACATGAGACCGAAAGGTCGAGCATGAATCGTATAGTTGATATGATTAGCATAGAGATGCTTACCACTGAAACTATTCTCGACTCACGTGATGATCGGACTTGAGATAGTGGATTTGGATCATGTACCACTCAAATGACTAGAGAGATGTACTTTTTGAGTGGGAGTTCTTAAGTAATATGATTAATTGAACTAATTGTCATGAACATAGTCTAATGGTCTTTGCGAATTACGATGTAGCTTGCGCTATAGCTCTACTATTTTTTATGTGTTCGTAGAGAAAATTTAGTTCAAAGTTGATAGTAGCAAACTTTGCAGAGGATTGTCCTCGTTGCTGCGCAGAAGGCTTATGTCCTTAATGCACCACTCGGTGTGCTGCACCTCGAGCGTCGTATGTGGATGATGTGAACATCTGACATACACGTTTCTGATGACTACACGATAGTTCAGTGCAAAATACTTAATGGCTTAGAAGCAAGGCGTCGAAGACATTTTGAAACGTCACGGAACATAAGTGATGTTCTAAAGAGATGAAATTGTGATTTCATGCTTGTGCCCTTGTTAAGAGGTACGAGACCTCTGACAAGATTCTTTGTCCACAAAGTAAAGGAGAAAAGCTCAATCATTGAGCGTGTGCTCAGATTGTCTGAGTACGACAATCGCTTGAATCAAGTGGGAGTTAATCTTCCAGATGAGATAGTGATGGTTCTCCAAAGTCACTGCCACCAAGCTGTGAGAGCTTCGTGATGAACTATAACATATCAAGGATAGATACAATGATCCTTGAGCGATTCGCGATGTTTGACACTGCGAAAGTAGAAATCAAGAAGGTGCATCAATAGTTGATGGTTAGTAAAACCACTAAGTTTCAAGAAAGGCAAGGGCTAGAAGGGATACTTCGTGAAACGGCAAAGCAGTTGCTGCACTAATGAAGAGACCCCAGATTAAACCCAAGCCCGGGACTAAGTGCTTCTGTTATGAGGGGAATGGTCACTGAGGCGGAGCAACTCTAGATACTTGGTAGATAAGAAGGCTGGCAAAAGTCGAAAGAAGTATATTTGATATACATGATGTTGATGTGTACTTTACTAGTACTCCTAGTAGCGTGAGGGTATTGGATACCGGTTCGGTTGCTAAGTGATTAGTAACACGAAATGAGAGCTACGTCATAAACGGAGACTAGCTAAAGGCGAGGTGACGATACGTGTTGGAAGTGTTTCCAAGGTTGATATGATCAAACGTCACACGCTCCCTCTACCATCGGGATTGGTGTTAAACCTAAATAATTGTTATTTGGTGCTTGCGTTAAGCATGAACATGATTGGATCGTGTTTATTGCAATACGATTATTCATTTAAAGAGAATAATGGTTACTCTATTTTGCTTGAATAATCACCTTCAATGGTTTATTGAATCTCGATCGTAGTGTTACACATGTTCATGATATTGGTGCCAAAAGATACGAGGTAATGATGATAGTACTACTTACTTGTGGCACTTTCACTTGAGTCATGTTGGTATAAATTACATGAAGAGGCTCCATGGTGATGGATCTTTATACTCACTTGATTTTGAATCACTAGTGACATGCAAATCATGCCACATGAGCAAGGCCTTGTTTTCATTGATATGAAACAAGATAGTAACTTGTTGGAAGTGATACATTTTGATGTATGCAGTCCAATGGGTGCTGAGGCACGCAGTGGATATCATTATGTTCTTACTTCAATGACGATTTGAGTAGATACGATAGTATTTACTTAATGAATCACAAGTCTGAAATATTGAAAAGTTCAATTCCGTTTCAGAGTGAAGTTCGTCGTAACAACAGGATAAACTGTCTACGATAAGATCATAGAAATGAATATCTGAGTTACGAGTTTTGGTACGCAGTTAAGACAATATGGAAATTGTTTCGCAGTTCATGCCACCTGGAACATCATAGTGTGATGATGTGTCTGAACGTCATAACCACGCACTATTTGGTATGGTACATGCTATGATGTCTCTTATCGAATTACCATTATCGTTTATGGGTTATGCATTAGAGACAACCGCATTCACTTTAAATAGGGCACCGCGTATTTCTGTTGAGATGACACAGTATAGACTAAGGTTTAGAGAAATCTAAACTTCGTTTCTTGAAAGTTTGGGGCTTCGACACTTATGTGAAAAAGTTTCAGTCTGATAAGCTCGAACCCAAAGCGGATAAATGCATCTTCATAGGATATCCAAAACAGTTGGGTACATCTCCTATCTCAGATTCGAAAGCAAAGTGTTTGTTTCTAGAAACGGATCCTTTCTCGAGGAAAGGTTTCTCTCGAAAGAATTGAGTGGGAGGGTGGTAGAACTTGATGAGGTTATTGAACCATCACTTCAACTAGTGTGTAGCAGGGCGTAGGAAGTTGTTCCTATGGCGCCTACACCAATTGAAGTGGAAGCTGATGATGGTGATCATTGAGCTTCGGATCAAGTTACTACAAACCTCGTAGGTCGACAAGGTCACGTACTACTACAGAGTGTTATGGTAACCCTGTCTTGGTGGTCATGTTGTTGAACAACAGTGAACCTACGAGTTATGGAGAAAGCAATGGTGGGCCCGGATTCCGACAAATGGCTGGAAGCCATGAAATCCGAGAGAGGATCCATGCATGAAAACAAAGTGTAGACTTTGGAAGAACTACTTGATGGTCATAGGACTATTGAGTAAAGATGGATCTTTAAAAGGAAGACAGACGATGATGGTGATAAGTCACTATTAAGAAAAGCTCGACTTGTCGCAAAGATGTTTTCGACAAGATCAAACAGTTGACTATGATGAGACTTTCTCACTCGTAGCGATGCTGAAAGTCTGTTAGAATTATGTTAGTAGTTGCTGCATTATTTATGAAATATTGCACATAGGATGTCAAAACATTGTTTCCTCGACGGTTTCCTTTAGCAAACATTGTATGTGATACAACCAGGAGGTTTTGTCGATCCTAAAGATACTAACAAGTATGCAAGCTCCAGCGATCCTTCAATGGACTGGTGCAAGCATCTCGGAGTTGGAATATACACTTTGATGAGATGATCAAAGATTTTGGGTTTGTACAAGGTTTATGAGAAACTTGTATTTCCAAAGAAGTGAGTGGGAGCACTATAGAATTTCTGATAAGTATATGTGGTTGACATATTGTGGATCAGAAGTAATGTAGAATTTTCTGTAAAGCATACAAGGTTGTTCGAAAGGAGTTTTCAAAGGAGTACCTGGATTGCGCTACTTGAACGTTGAGCATCAAAGATCTATGGAGATAGATCGAAAGCGCTTAATGGAAGTTTCAACAAGATGCATGCCTTGACAACTTTTTGAAGGAGTTAAAAATAGATCAGCAAAGAAGGAGTTCTTGGTTGCGTTGTGAGGTGTGAATTTGAGCAAGACTCAAAACCTGACCCCGGCAGAATAAAGAGAATAGACGAAGGTCGTCTTCTATGCCTTGGACGTAGAATCTGAAGTATGCCATGCTGGGTACCGCACCTGATGTGTGCCTTGACTCAAAGTCTGTTGATAGGTACAGAAAGTGATCCATGATTGAATCACTAGCAGCGGTCAAAATTTATCCTTAGTAACTGATGGACTAAGGATTTTTTCTCGATTATGGAGGTGGTTAAAGAGTTCGTCGTAAAGGGTTACGTCGATGCAAGCTTTGACACTAATCCGAATAACTATGAGTAGTGAAACGGATTCGTATAGTAGAGTAGATATTTGGAGTATTTCCGAATAGCACATTGTAGCAGCATCTATAAGATGACATAAAGATTTGTAAAGAACACACGGATCTGAAAGTTTCAGAACCGTTGACTAAAACCTCTCTCACGAGCAAGATGTGATCAGACCCCATAACTATATGGGTGTTGGATTCGTTGGAATCACATGGTGATGTGAACTAGATTATTGACTCTAGTGCAAGTGGGAGAATGTTGGAAATATGCCCTAGAGGTAATAATAATTAGTTATTATTATATTTCTTTGTTCATGATAATCGTTTATTATCCATGCTATAATTGTATTGATTGGAAACACAATACTTGTGTGGATACATAGACAAAACACTGTCCCTAGTAAGCCTCTAGTTGACTAGCTCGTTGATCAAAGATGGTCAAGGTTTCCTGGCCATAGGCAAGTGTTGTTACTTGATAACGTGATCACATCATTAGGAGAATCATGTGATGGACTAGACCCAAACTAATACACGTAGCATGTTGATCGTGTCATTTTGTTGCTACTGTTTTCTACGTGTCAAGTATTTATTCCTATGACCATGAGATCATATAACTCACTGACACCGGAGTAATGCTTTGTGTGTATCAAACGTCGCAATGTAACTGGGTGACTATAAAGATGCTCTATAGGTATCTCCGAAGGTGTTCGTTGAGTTAGTATGGATCGAGACTGGGATTTGTCACTCCGTGTGACGGAGAGGTATCTCGGGGCCCACTCGGTAATACAACATCACACACAAGCCTTGCAAGCAATGTGACTTAGTGTAAGTTGCGGGATATTGTATTACGGAACGAGTAAAGAGACTTGCCGGTAAACGAGATTGAAATAGGTATGCGGATACTGACGATCGAATCTCGGGCAAGTAACATACCGAAGGACAAAGGGAATAACATACGGGATTATATGAATCCTTGGCACTGAGGTTCAAACGATAAGATCTTCGTAGAATATGTGGGATCCAATATGGGCATCCAGGTCCCGCTATTGCATATTGACCGAGGAGTCACTCGGGTCATGTCTGCATAGTTCTCGAACCCGCAGGGTCTGCACACTTAAGGTTCGACGTTGTTTTATGCGGATTTGAGTTATATGGTTGGTTACCGAATGTTGTTCGGAGTCCCGGATGAGATCACGGACGTCACGAGGGTTTCCGGAATGGTCCGGAAACGAAGATTGATATATAGGATGACCTCATTTGATTACCGGAAGGTTTTCGGAGTTACCGGGAATGTACCGGGAATGACGAATGGGTTCCGGGTGTTCACCGGCGGGGGCAACCCACCCCGGGGAAGCCCATAGGCCTTGGAGGTGGCGCACCAGCCCTTGGTGGGCTGGTGGGACAGCCCAAGAAGGCCCTATGCGCCAAGGATAGAAAATCAAAGAGAAAGAAAAAAAAAGGAGGTGGGAAAGGAGAGAAGGACTCCACTTTCCAATCCTAGTTGCACTAGGATTGGAGGAGGACTCCTCCTCCCTTGGCGGCGCAGCCCTTGGGGCTCCTTGAGCCTCAAGGCAAGCCTCCCCTCCCTCCTACTATATATATGGAGCAATTAGGGCTGATTTGGGACAACTTTTCAAAGGCAGCCCGACCACATACCTCCACGGTTTTACCTCTAGATCGCATTTCTGCGAAGCTCGGGCGGAGCCCTGCTGAGATTAGATCACCACCAACCTGCGGAGCACCGTCACGCTGCCGGAGAACTCATCTACCTCTCCGTCTCTCTTGCTGGATCAAGAAGGCCGAGATCATCGTCGAGCTGTACGTGTGTTGAACGCGGAGGTGTCGTCCGTTCGGCACTAGATCGTGGGACGGATCGCGGGACGGTTCGTGGGACGGTTCGCGGGGCGGATCGAGGGACGTGAGGACATTCCACTACATCAACCGCGTTTCTTAACGCTTCTGTTGTGCGATCTACAAGGGTACGTAGATCGGAAATCCCCTCTCGTAGATGGACATCACCATGATAGGTCTTCGTGCGCGTAGGAAATTTTTTGTTTCCCATGCGACGTTCCCCAACAACCAAAGCTATCATGGGCAAGGGAAAAAACTTCAAAGTGATCGAATCCATGATCGACAAACTACATGAAAGACCAGATCCGCATCAACCATCTCAAGATACCATATGGATGATGATGTTCTTCACCAGCAACACCTTCATGAAGGGAGCGACGCTCAATCGCCACCTCATCACACCCAACCAGTCAAGGCCAGAATCTACGTTTTCACCTGAAGAAACAATCCAAAGATATACGAGCAATGCCAGCATCAAGGTAACAATGTATAAACATTGCCATTGCCACGTATGACCAACTCGGCCCAGACCTATGCTTTTACCCTGAAGCTCAAAACTGTATACACGAGAAGCACCACCATGGAAGTTGCTCATGTGTTTTCACTACCATTTTCCACGATCTCAGCAGCTACATGGCGCAATCACTGCCATTGCACAAACATCCCTCAGTGTCAGGTCCACGTCCATAGTTTGCATCGCATAGCCGAGGCAACAATCAAATCTGGAGAAATGAACCCCGATCTTTCGATGGCCATCACCGTCGTGGAACCGGGGGAGATCGTTGCATCACCACAGTCTACAACCACCATCACTAGGCCGACCAAAAATTGAATTACCAACACCGCCTGGGTACCACGATCCGACAAGGAAGGCCAAGCCGACATCGAGCAAGGCCCGATCCAAGTGTCATTGGAGGACCCCACGAACCCGTTGGAACTAGTCCACGACCGTCGTGCGGCACCACCCAAACCAGTGCCCGCGCGAAAGACTTGACGCTCTGCTGGAGAATGCATGCACCCTTCGAAACATGTCCAAGCCTAGCTACGACACCACCCCAACCCGTGCCCGCCCATCCATGCACACACACACCCACCATCCCGTGTGAGACTAGCCGCTAGGGATCACGGCACAACGACCACCCAACTAATGAGCACCGCCATCGGCTTCCAAGACCTCACGTCCCAGCGCGCGCCTGCGTGCCGCTCGCCTTTGTGTCCACCAGATTCGGGTGCCACCACGAGAGGAAGACCCGTCCCCGCCGTCGGTCGCATAGGCTTCACTGGACGATGTACTGTAGCGGCAGTGCGGCAGGAGGAGGGGGAGAAGGGTGGCGACACTAAGGTTTGTGGAGGCACGCCCGAGCAGTGATCTACTCCCTCCGTTCCATAATATAAGTCTTTTTAGAGATTCCACTAGAAGACTACATACGGATGTATATAGACATACTTTAGAGTGTAGATTCACTCATTTTGCTTCGTATGTAGTCCCCTAGTGAAATCGCTTAAAAGACTTATATTTAGGAACGGAGGGAGTAGAAAATAAATTCAGAAACCTAATGTCTAGCAAATCTATGAAAATATTGGAGTGGCTGGATGTATGCACGAATACGTCGTAATCAGCTATACAGAATTCCGACATTGTGGGGGTGTTTCTTTCCAGGGACTTTTTGGGTTGGGACTAAAAAAAGTTCCTTTTAGTTCCATGTGAAAGAAATAGGAGGGACTTTTAGGGACTAAAAGGGGGTATTTGGGACTAAGGAAGAAGTCCCTATGAAAGGGACTTTTTGGAACTTTTTTGGCACTTTTTCCAACAGCGACCCTACTTTTAGCATGTTATTTAATAACTTCTAGTATATTACTAGGGGTAACATGGTCTTTTTGCATGTCATTTAATGATCTCTAGTCTATGTTTAGTCCTGAGAAAGAAACGGGTAGAGACTAGAGACTTTTTAATTAGGACACAGGGCCTGTATATTTGAAGATATGCCCGGACATTAAAACCACGCACACATGAAAAACGAGCATCCTATTTGCCCTACGGAAATGGCAAGTTTCCGTCACTTGTTTTTTAACCATTCCGAGGAGTCGACACAAGTCCCGGCATCTACGCAACGACCATAGCGCTTGTCAATTATCCCCACCGATGGCGTCTAGCAAGCCGACAAACCCCGAGGTAGACAATGACATGGAGTGCTCCTCCCCGGAATCGGGTGCCGAGGACGCCGTGGAGTCGTCGTCGCCGGTGGCAGCGCCATCTTCGCGGTTCAAGGGCGTCGTGCCGCAGCCTAACGGGCGCTGGGGCGCGCAGATCTACGAGAAGCACTCGCGGGTGTGGCTTGGCACGTTCGGGGACGAGGAAGCCGCCGCGTGCGCCTACGACGTGGCCGCGCTCCGCTTCCGCGGCCGCGACGCCGTCACCAACCACCAGCGCCTGCCGGCGGCGGAGGGGGCCGGCTGGTCGTCCACGAGCGAGCTCGCCTTCCTCGCCGACCACTCCAAGGCCGAGATCGTCGACATGCTCCGGAAGCACACCTACGACGACGAGCTCCGGCAGGGCCTGCGCCGCGGCCACGGGCGCGCGCAGCCCACGCCGGCGTGGGCGCGAGAGTTCCTCTTCGAGAAGGCCCTGACCCCGAGCGACGTCGGCAAGCTCAACCGCCTGGTCGTTCCGAAGCAGCACGCCGAGAAGCACTTCCCCCCGACGACGGCGGCGGCCGCCGGAAGCGACGGCAAGGGCTTGCTGCTCAACTTCGAGGACGGCCAAGGGAAGGTGTGGAGGTTCCGGTACTCATACTGGAACAGCAGCCAGAGCTACGTGCTCACCAAGGGCTGGAGCCGCTTCGTCCAAGAAAAGGGCCTCTGCGCCGGCGACACCGTGACGTTCTCCCGGTCGGCGTACGTGATGAATGACACGGATGAGCAGCTCTTCATCGACTACAAGCAGAGTAGCAAGAACGACGAAGCGGCCGACGTAGCCACTGCCGATGAGAATGAGGCCGGCCATGTCGCCGTGAAGCTCTTCGGGGTCGACATTGGCTGGGCTGGGATGGCGGGATCATCAGGTGGGTGAAGTGCACGGTATGTTCTTGGTCTTCTCGCATAGTGTGATTGCGGTTGCCATGGTGTGGCTTCCATTTCGAAGATGCAGAGATGCTTGTAAGCGAGAGACAATCCCTTGACATTTTTCATGTCGATCTTAATAGATTCCTCTCCTTGCGAGGTTTATGGGAAGGCGACAACTTCAAATTAGTACATCGTTCATGGTGGTATTATTGAATAATATGCGGTTACCGTGAGGGCGTGATGACCAGCAGCGTTTTTTATGCTGATCATGAAGGGTGGTTCGAGCAATTGCTAGCTAATTAACACAAGCAAGCAGAAGCAGCTGTGCAGTGTGCAGCAGCCAGCAGGCCAGGGGGGGTGCGCTAGTGAGTAGTAGATACGATGTTTCCCGATATAGAGGACCGTCCAGCCTAATTTTATGTTGTTTTATGCTATGAGCTGCGTGTCTCGACTACTCCATGCTAACCTCTTTTGTCTCCTTCCTACATACTCAAAGATTAGTGCAGTACTGTATCATCAGGGCATGCAGCTAGGGGACCCTCAACTTTACCTGCTATAGCCATGATGGTCAGGCTTTAAAAATGGCCTTGTATCTGAATGCTGCCTGCCTACCGGCGGCAACAGCTGAGATCTTGACTCTTCCTGACCTACCTGACATTTGGCCCTATTCTTCTAAACAAAACATCCTCCTGGTCGTTCCCAATTCAGTTCTATTCGATGGGAAAATATCTAGGCTCTTCATCTTTTTTTTTTTTTGAAAAGGATGCATGACCCTGGCCTCTGCATCGAGTGAAGGCTCTTCACATTTAGGCGTCCTCAAACTCCCGACTCTAAAAGGTCAACTTCAAATGTTAAAAAAAAAGAAAATATCTGAATTTTTATTGTGAATGATCACAAGGCACATGTAGACAAGCCCTAAAAAAGCCAGAATCAAATTTGAAATGCATATTCAGAAGAAAAAAAAGAGATAATTCTTGATGTGAATAGTGTCCTTTTTGCTTCTTTTTTACACTATTCATGTTAAATTTGTCTTTTTTTCTCAATGTGTATTTCGGGTTTCAATCTGAATTTTCTAGAGGTTGTAGGCGCATGTGTTGGGAACATTCACATTTTTTCTAAATTGTCTTGAAACAATTGAAATCAACATTTTAGACATGGACGCATGAGCATTACTGTTGGGAGCACTGGATCCCCCCCCCCCCCCCTCCGTGGCGGTGCCAGGAATCATATCATTTGTAGTCAATTTGGCATTGTGTAGTCAATATATGAATATAGGAATGTATGATATATTTTTTTCCATGAGATGTAACATCATGGCGGAGTAATACCATCTGAGTTACTTGCAGAAGGAAAAAAAATGTTACTCCCATTGTTCCGAAATACACATCATTTTGGAAATGGACAAGAGTAGCTATGCTTTTGACATGAAAATTTGTCATAACAATCCTCATGATATTATGTTCACCTATGGCACCTTATTTGTCACATTCAACAATTGAGCTGCAATACTTTTACTGGTAGCTAGATATAAACCAAGCCGTGGACTAGTTCCAAATCTGTCCTTACCAAGAAAGAACGTAAGGTTTTGTCGTTGCCTACACGTCCTTCGTCCAACCTAAAACTGTCCATCGCCGTTTTGCTTGAAAACCGCCTTAACTATCTCGCTTTTTATTGAATTACAAAATAAATTTATTTTCTTTGGTAGACCATCAGTTAAAATCCTCAATTCATTTAGGTACATATAAATCAAGGGCAAGGGCAAGATTTGATAAATATCTATTTACGCAATTATATTAATATGACCATGTAAATCACAGGTTAATGAACTAGAATTTTAATATTCTATTGCAATGCACAGACAATTATATAGCATTATATAGTACTCCACCTCTAAACAAATAAGATGTATTACAGAGGAAATAAGCATGCCTACCGCATGGTAGCTTCATAGGTAATCCAGCACCCGTAATCCAGTGGTCAAAATGACCCATGCCTACTGCTGTATGTGTTCCTTTATACCGACTGGTGTATGTGTCCCATGTATGTCGGCACACGCGGGGCACTCTGCACCTGATTATTGCGCAAGCAAGATGGACAAGTGGAAGCAGATGGGTTTGTTCGTGGCCACGTGGGGGAGACGAGGGTGACTGCGACACCGGGCTGGATGGAGAGAGACAACAGTTGGTGGCCGTAACGTTGGTGGTTACTTATACTAGTACTCCCTCCGTAAAAAGATAATAATAACGTTTTAAATCTTTTTTTTTTTTGCGAGGGTAAGAACGTTTATGTTAGACCGATGGATCTCCAATGGTTTATCAAGGTTGCTATTTAGCTCACTAGCAAGGAAAGTGTGTGTACTTTGTATGTGCTGCACCATTGAAATACAGGCAGGGTCAGCCCGGCCCGACCTTGCCCACAGGCCTAGCTTGGGCGTAAGATTTTGAGCATGATGGCTAGGTCGGCCGAGGCTCAGGCTTGTGGGTTTCACAATTTCAAAAAGAGGTCCGGCCGAGATCCAAGGCCTCACGGGCTTTTTCACTAGCGGGCCGGGCTTGGACCTAAAATCCAGTCCCAATGATCGGGTCGCGTCGGGCGCATGAGTTTCCTTTCACGGCCTTTGTTAAACCCGGCATGAAGTATGGCCACGTCTAAGAGGATGAAGGGGGTATGTGGTGTATCGAAACAATTGATGTTATCGATGCATCCGTCCCCTGTTGCATGTTCAAAAGTGTTGAAAAAATCTAAAAGTCTACTCGTCATCATCGTCGGTCCATGCATGCATACACACTCCGCTCTTTTCCGCGCGAGAAGAGTGGAGGCATGTGCATCCAAGAAGTTGAGATCGGTGCAGTCAAAAAGGTATTTCTCTGTGCAACGCGTTGATGAGGCGAGGTCACAGTCATAGTCGTAAATAGATGCAGCTAGCCATGTAGCAAGGTGGACAACAAACATGCTCGTGGATTCGGAGGGGTTAGGCCAACTCCAACCCACAGCATCAAATCGTCTGAATCTGTCCATTTTGGTTCAAACGAACACACGAGACGACCGAACATGCAATCCCATCCACAAAAACGTATGTTTTTTGTCCGGCTCGTCCCATTTTAAGCACAAAAATGATATGTCTATATGGTCAATTGGACACAGAACGGACGTGCACGTGTCCTCTTGTCGTCCACCTCCGGCCCACGGTTCGGGCGTCCCACTACCTCCCACCGACCCCATTGAATCCACACGAATGGATGGGCCCGCCGGTCAACCACCCAGCCGCCCCTAGGCTACGCCCTTTTTTATGGCGAACCCGGGCATTGGCTAGTCCACTTCCATTTCCACACCCACTTCCACTTCTCCCATTTTCCCACCATTGCTCCCTCCCTCCCAAATATCAAACCCTAGCCTATTGCCGGAGGCCCAGCCTGCTCCCCACCGGCCATGGGTTTCTGGAAGTGGGTGTCCGGCAACAGTGCTAACCACGACCTTGACGCGGGGTCGTCGTCCCCCTTGTCTAGAAGCATGCCACCCACTCCACCTCGTCGGTAGCCTTCTCGGTATCACCTCCGGTGGTCGTACCACACTTTTGGTCGTATGTCAAGGTCGCCATCTGCTACCGATTCTTGGAGGTTGGCACCTCAATGCCGTGGTCTGATGTCCACCTCCCCAATGGGTGGCATCCGAACCCGAATAGGGTGCCCATCCCCCCCCCCTTCCGTCCTAGTGAACTGTTGTGCCCGCTACATGAAATTCCCTATCGTCGCACGCGGATCCCACGCTAGTACCTCGTCGACCGGCTCTACGACGTCGACTCTGTTTTAATATTTCCTGCTTTTTCCCAGTTTAATGAGCCGGTTTTCACTGTTTTTTGGAAAACCGGCCAGTTTGATCGGTTTTCTCTGGTGCGATTGCAGAACGGTCTTATTAACTTAAAACCTGATGAGGCTGCCGGTTCCGGTTTTTTCTGGACCGACCGTCGGTCCGGTCCGGTTTTTAAAACTAGGACTCTAATATAAGTGAGTAAACGCGTGCGTCAAATGCGAGTGGAGAACACAATCAGTTTAGTATTTCTACAATGTGCTCGCATAGTGTGCTACTGCTACATGAAAATGAGGTTGGACCGACAGTACATACCCTTTTTAAAACCATATCCTACATAAATTTAAAAATAATTGTGATTCTTTAAAAAGTTTCACAAATTGTGATTCTTTTTATTTTTGTATATATACATCCATCCATCCATCCATACATACATACATACACACATATAGGAACAATTCACTGAGCCTTAGAAAATGTTCACGTAATGCGAAACTTTGTTTATGTAATTTCTGAAAACAAAATGTTCATATCATACAAACAATATTCATCCTATATAAAAAATGCTCATATATTAAAGAAATGTAAATGCAGTGTTATGACATTGTTTATCTAAGACTAAAAAATTCACACCAAGAAATGAATGTTTGTGACTTTCAATAAAATGGTCATCGTGTATTTAAAAAATATTCATGTTGTATGAGGAAAATGTTCACGCGTCTAAAAATGTTCATGGAGTGTAAATACTTTGTTCAAGCATGGATTAAATATATTCAAACCATTCAAAAATTTATTTTCGAAATTTTATAAATATTCGATATGTATTTCAAAATAATCACATATTAGAAAACAGTTCATCATATACTAATAAAATTCATCATTAATTTAGAAATGGGTTATATTTTGTAAAAAATGTTCACTTGTATTTTGAAAAAACGACTTGTATTAGAAAAATGAACTGTATGTAAACAATGTTCAACTTATCTTAAGCGAATGTTCATGACAATTTTAATAATGTTCACTATGTATTGAAAAAATGCACGATGTATATTGTTCAATATGCATTGAAAAAAATGTTCAAGATGTATTCATATAAATGTGCAGTGTTTTATTTAGAAATTGTTCAACATGTATGTGAAAATATTTACCTATATACGTAAAAAAGTTCAACATATTTTTAAAAAACATTTGAAACATATTTGAAATATTACAATGACGGAATAAATAAAATAAAAATAGAATAAATAAATAAAAGAAAACCAGATGAAAATTGTAAAGGTAAAATGGAAGAAAAAATAGATGAAAACTAATAGGGAAAACACACACAAAAGGAAAAAGAAACTCATGAAAGTTTGAAAACCCTTTTTTACCAGCCCATAGAACCTTTTCTGAAACCGTACAATTAGGTCTACCCACTAAGGAGAAGCGTTTGATGTGCAACTACTTTAATCTCAGAGTTGACGAAGCATACGCCCCGCGCGCCTAGATAGAACTTCTTCAGGGAATTATAGATTGCACACGTGGCTTCGGCTCATGTGCCCCCTAGCTACCCCCATAGTCCATTTGGCACATGTTTCTCCTTGACGACAAGTCTACAACCTATTCTCAGGGACATGAGAATTTTCTCGCATCAGTCATCTTCTTCCTTCCTTCCTTCTTTCCTTCCTTCATAACAAACCTCGTCGGAGAAGACAACCCCACTATCTATCTCCCAAGAAAGCCATGGCACTATTATCTATCTTTGGAAGAAGCCATGGCCCCATTATCAATCTTTGTAGGAAGCCAAGGCCCCTTTATCTATCTTAGGGGTGGGCGTATATGTGATAGCCATAGTTGTTTTCCGGTGCGGCATGGCTTGGAGGGATGGCCGGGGTGGCAACCAAAATGGGGTGGGGAGATAGAGGGGAGGGCGGCGCGGCCAAGCGGCGTAAACCACTAGCCGTGGAAGGAACGAGGCGGACGATTAGGCCTGGGTTGTCCGGCAGCTTCGCGAGGTAGAAGAAGGTGGAGGTAGATTATAAACAATGCCCGATCTATTTTCATTTACTATATGAAGATCGGGCGGTCGTGACTGGACTGGTGCAACTTTTTTTCAGTTAACTGATGCACATGTAGTCCCATTTGACTTGTCCAATTGCCTAGGAAAGAATGGCTTAAGCCGTCCTTCCTACATCAGTCTGATAACAACAAAGATCTTCACTATGCAAACTTGTTTTCTTTGAGAAAGAAGTTTAAGATTCATAAACTCTACATCAGTTTGTGAGCTGTTTGTGGATCTAAGACATTGTTACGCTACTTATTATTGCAGAGGTCGGCGGCTTTCCTCCTTTTCAAAGAAAAAAGACACTACATCAGTAGGATACACACAAGACACAACAATCTTTATTAAAGTTGATCAAGGTGAAAGACATCAACAATCAGTGTACACGGTCTAGATAACTATTGCTTGGCCATTACGATATATGAAATTTAACACCAACAATTAAGTTGACGTTTTTAGAATTTCCTATACGCCGCTCATTGCGGTAAGTAGTTGCCACTTCACACAGGAGGTGCGAGCGACGGGATTTGGCCGGCCAGTTAACACTTTCATCGATCCCGGTTTTGAGAACGTTCTAGAGAATTTCAGCCGGATTTTTTTGGTTTTGAGAATTTTCTAGAAGATTCCCTAAACTGTTTATTCTATTTTTTTCTTTTCTTTTTTCTTTATTTTTTATTTTTTGTTCTTTTTTTCTGTTTCTGTTTGGAAGATGTTCTCGATTTTCAAAAAATGTTCCAGAATTTGCAAAAGTGTTCCAGAATTTCCCGGAATTTTTGAAAATGTTCTGGAATTTGAAAAATGTTTTGGAATTTGAAAAATGTTGCGGAATTTGAAAAAATGTTCCGGAATTTTACAAAATTGTTCCGGTACTTGAAAAATGTTCCAAAATATGAAAAAATGTTCCGGAATTTCAAAAATATCCCAAATGTTTAAATAAAGTTCCAGGATTTGAAAAAATGTTCTGGAATTTTAAAAGAGTGTTCCAGAATTTGAAAAAATGTTCCTGAATTTAAAAAATGATCCGGAATTTTGAAAAATGTTTCGAAATTTGGAAAAATGTTGCAGAATTCGAAAAAATGTTCCAAATTTGAAATTATTTTACGTAATTTGAAAAAATGTTCCATAATTTAAAAATTGTTCCTGATTTTTTTACTTTTCTGTTTTGTTTTCAAAAAATGTTCTTCAAATTCGATATTGTTTTGGTGTTTTAGTAAATTATCTGGATTTTCAAACAAATTTTAAGAAAATGTTTATACAATATTAAAAAAATTGTGATTCCAAATTTGTTCGCATTTTTTAAAAATTGTTCATAGTTTAAAAAATGTGCATGTTTTAAAAAAAGATTGGAAATTCAGATTTAGTTCGTTTCCATAAATAAATGACAAAGAGAAAAAAAGAATAAAAACGAACCAAAATAAAAAGAAAATATGCAGAAAAGAAAGGAACTGGGCCGGCCCAACCGGGCAACCACCCTGTGCGACCTAGGGTCTCCCTGCTGCAGAATGCGGTGCGTAGGAGCTCCCGACGTCTTCCGCAGCAACTCCTTCCAAAATATAAACAACCTCGCATAGTCATCATCACGTTTGGCCCAAGACGGTCAGGACAAAAAAGAATCATCCTAATATGTCGAGACCAACTAGTAAAAATCAACACATTAGTAAATAAAAACTACGTCTTCAACGAGGTACTTAGGCTGGTAATCAAGGTTAACCATTGCAGCTTGACGCCTAAAGACCGGCATAAATCCAAGGCCATTACGAATCTGAAACGACTTTGGGGCTTAAGGCGGGGTCCAATTAGAATGGTGTAGGCTTTTGACCTAGCACGACGCGATAGCTAATTGCAGGAACGGTTTTGCACCCTAGTTATTTTTTTTGGAAACGCTGCACGGGCCGTTCGCCTCGCTGGTCAGGTACATGTAATATTTTTTTCGTCAGATTTGTTGCAACCATGCGTGAATTTCATACAAACATTTTTCATTTTGCTACGATCTGTTTATTCAAAAAGCTACATCCACGTTTGGTTGCAACTCGAGTTCGTTGAATTTTTGCTACAACCGGCGTTTGACTTTTGCTACAACCGTCTTAATTTTTGCTACAACCGGCATCATTTGTTGCTGCAACCGTTCACTAAAAAAGTTGCATACATGTTCACGTATATTTTGCTACAACTGGCGTTTGACTTTTGCTACCACACACCATCAGCTTCGTTTTTTTGCTACGATCACATAGATATTTTTTTTGCTATAATTTTTTTTATTGCAATCGTTGATGAAAATTGCTGCATCGCGCCGAAATTTGCTGCATCGAAGAAAAAAAATGTAGCATGGATAGATCTAACGGTGCGGACGCGTGACGGTTGACGGATCGTGCGGCCCGCACGCGGTCGGCTAAAAGTTTCGACCGGCGCTGGCGCAGAGCAATGGCCCATCTTTTTTATCTCTAATAACAGACACAATCATGTGGATCAGACAGGCGCACGATCTCCTACCAACTTACTGTAAGTAGAACTAGCTTAAACTAGACACACTTGCTCTGTCGGCACAACACTAATCGCTAGCGCATCTACTGCAGATATCTCTATGAACCTGCCCATCTACTGCAACTTTCTCTGCCACTACGCACCGCCCAAATGCAGCAAAAGAAAAAAACATATGTATGTACGTGTGACCAGAGGAGCAGTTTCACACAGCCAGGTTCATACTGGCGTAATCTTTATCTGCATGCAGAGCCTCACGTACGTAAGTGCAAACATCACTCGCCATTAACCGGAGCTTGTCGCTATCAGCGGTAGGTAATCTCTATAATCAAAAAGGTTCGCGCGATCGGAATCTCGGGTTAGACCCTCTCTAATATGGATCCTTAAATTGGTTGTATCTGTCCGAATGATAACTATACGGATCACGGAAGTTATCCAATGCCGATTTCATCCAAAATAGTCTGGATCATGATTTCCTCTCAAGCCGGAACCAAACGTGAAAGACTTTGTGGGAGCACACACACGAAACACGCTAGACTCGGTCCAGGTGTAGAAGTTCTTGCTGGTACTCTTGGTCTTGGTACAGCTTTTCCTATAGATAGTCAAGGTAGAAGCGATGGTATTGGAATTTCTTGAAATAATACAATTGATTTTGACATTTACATGACTCGGTTGGCCGTATTGATGCAAAAATACAAGATACTAGAAGGATTAAGCGTTCGTTGCTGCGTTGTTGGCGTTGTTGTGTTTTTATAAAATAGATTAACCTATTTGTTTTTAAAATATTGGTGTATTAGTTTTTTAAAATTCAAAGCTCTTCAAGATTGACCAAATTTATAGAGAACTATATTAATATTCATATTATCAAGTTGCAATAATTAAAGTCATCATGAAATAAGTTTCTTATTTTATTCATTTAGTATTGTGGATGCCAATATTATTTGCCAATACTTTTTACTCCGAACTTAATTAGTCAAAGTTAAAAAAATTGACATTCCAGGAAAAAAATACAACTTATATCTTGGAACTGAGGGGGAATTTGATTTGGCTAGTGTGAGAGGCGATGGCCTATGTTACTTTATTTTATTTCATGGTGTGATTCGGTGTTATGTATTAATCAACCGATATTTATGTTAGAAAATTTTCTGTGTCACTGTCTGCATTTACTATTTTGATGTTACAATAATATATTCTAGCTGGCGAGGGGGTGCACAGCATTGACATATTATTATAAGTCGGTTGCTCCCGGTTAATTTTAAAAATCATTGACCAAGTCAAAATCATGAACCCAATCCCAAGTCAAATACCTCAATCGAATCAAAAAGCTCCAAAACTAAGGAGCATAGTGAATGAAAAGAATTGAACAAAAGAGTTTATTGAGAAATTGTTGATCCGATCAAAAGTAGGTGACCAAATTTCAATTAAAGACCTCAATTGATTGTGAGGCATACAATTTTAAGAAGATTAATGATATATTATATGGGGCAAGATCCATGGAGGCTGAGTGTGTTCACGTCGAATCTCAAACTCACCTAAGACATCAAACATGGGACCTGATGAAGGGAATAAGTACGTTGAAGAATCTTCTCTGGTTGTGAACTGGCCATTTCAGTGAGGTGTTACCTCCGGAAGAACCTGAAGGTATAGCTAATCACAACAAAGCTCAAATTCAAAGGTTCTAAGATGCGGTTGGTGTTTACATGTTGCTCGACATTGGCTGTCACGGGCCGGTTTTGGATTTATAAATAGAAATTGCAAGTGGCAGCTTCATGAGAGTAAGGTTGGGCTCTCGCCTCGGCTGACTGGATGGCGAGTTTGTCCCACTTAACATGGGCTTAAACCAAATACGGGAATCAAGTATATTTTCGGTTATCAAACAATGCGGGAGACGCATGAGTCGTGCACGAGACTGTTTGCTACTGAACCAGGATCAAAATGCAAGAACTAGATGTTTGATCGATATGCACGAATGTGTTGGGGCTGTCCAAGAAAGAAGAAGACTCACACATATAAAGGTAGAAGAACACACACAGAGGCTTGGCACCCCACATACTTGTGTCACTTTTTTCTTGTATTCTCCATCCTTGACACAATGCAAATACATGGGCTTAAGTAGCCAGTGTTACACGGTCAGCACGCAGCCACTCACCAACTAACTCCACATGCACACACGCACGTACTAAACCCATAACTACTTCCGACTCCTACTGAACCGGCTAGCTTTACTTTGAGTAACAACCAAGTCTGCAGAACATTAGATATGCGCGTACAGGATCAAGCCACAACTGATTTTCTTTCTCCTCGTTGATCTGCCACGCGACTCGGCTGCTCCGGCTCCACAGCGAACACAGCTAGCTAACCAACACATCCATGCAAACTGCATGCTCGTGCATGGTACTGATGAGCTCATGCTAACTCAACTAATTACCCAGGCCCTATTGACTTGCATGTGTACTCGTCTCACACTTCTACGAGCACGTTCACTGCCGCAGCCTCAAGCTTTCAGTTCAACTACATGCATGAACAAACTAATGCAATGAAATAAACATGATGAACACCTAGACAAGATGGTTAACTCTAACAGAATGTTTGTCACGGGATGAGTTCACTAAGATGATTGTTACACTTTGGACGATCTGGAGTGCTTGTCGGATAGCCATTCACAAGGATATCTACGAGAGAGCCCTCTGTCAACCCATTACTTTATCTCCTCTTAATATTTGGTAGAGATATAGATCCTGCAGAAACCGGAAACTACTACGACTGCTGCTTCGACACCAAGGCCATGGCACTGGCTACAACCGCCGGAGGAACATGCAAAGATAAATGTGGACGCGGCAGTGTTGAGGGTAGGTGGGTTTGGAGCCATGGGAGCAACCAGGCTGGCATTTTCTCGGAGCATCGGCGCTGGTATTCCGCAAAATCGGTGATCCAACTACTCTTAGAAACTTTGGCTACTGCCTACTAGGCAGACCCTGGCGTTGGCTCAGGAGCTACATATTTAGCGGAGTTTCTTGGCATCCGAGTGCAAGGTGATAGTCGAAGCTATAAAGAGGGGGAGCGATGCAACCTATGGAACAGTATTACATGAATTAACAGGGCGTTCTTCTGTTTTCTTTTAATTCTTAGTCATGATTTTACGACCTTGAATGTCCAGACACATACTCTTAATAGTAGGAGAAAAGGTATCAATAGCGTTGGTTTTTGCCTTACGTAGCGCTGTGGCCAGCCGTTACTGCTAACGCGCTAGAGCTAACCTGTTAACAGTAGCGTTGGATTGAAAACGCTACTGGTATCAACGTTAGCAGTAGCGCTGTAATAAATAAATCGCTACTACTAAACCAATGATACTGCTAATATTCCTGCTTTCAATATTTAATTCTCATCGTATTTATGCATGCTCTAAACAATAAATTCATCGTATCATAATAAACATGTATTATTCTCATTACATCATATACATAAAGTATCATGTCATATAACTCATCATCATCTTACGTACTCATCTAACAACTCATCATCATCTTAATCATATATCAAGTTAAAATCTCATAAAACAGAAAAACATCATAATAGTCATCATATACATGCATCCTAATCGATCATGTCAAGTTAATATAAACCAGAAAAACTTATCTCTCATAAGACATAGTCCTCGCTCCTAGGTATAATGTCATAAAACAGAATAACACCTACGTCTCCGTGATGAAGCACAGAGATCCAACGTCTTCAACTTGTGGCCTTGCGATCCTTCTTTATTTCTCTTCATGCTTCAATTTGGAGTCTTTTTGATTTGCGGTTACTCGAGTATGGAGCATCGAAGTCAGCCCTCTGCGGGCTTTTAATTTTCATATGACCTTCTGGGTGCATCAACAGAGGCACTACATCATTTGGCAGTTGCTGTAGAAGAACATAATGATAACCTAGTTAGCAATGTATTCAATACCATTTATGCAATAGTAGAGCATACTTAATTAACAAACTCTTACCAAGATATTTCGGCGAATGTCATCCGCCTTCAACCTATGCACTAGTGGCATGTAAAATGTATAATTTAGGCCAATTCCCAAATTATACAGGAAGTTATCCCTACAAACCAGGACGCCAATAAGAAAGTAGAGAAGAACATCTTTCTCTTCCCAAGTTAGATGTGATCCATACGTGTAGTGTGTCGTGTCAATTAATTTCCGTAATTCACTCGAAGAAATGAAATAAGCTGTAAATTATAATTTAACAAATTTAGCATATGGATGAGCACCTACTATTTTTAAATATAGAATGCAAATTACTTGACAAATATGGTTCAGGAACTCACATAGAGGCAAAACAGGAAGCATATCGACAACCACCCAAATATCGATGTTGCTTGGCATATTATCTTCAGGACGAAGATCGAAGTTTATTTCCATACCCTCCTAAAATCCATATGCCTTGCAAAGATCTTCCCAATTTGGGCACCCTATTTCTGTATTAAAATTGAATTCATTACTTTGATCAGAAATGTGTGCCCATGTATAGTCCTCAGGTTAGCTCTCCTCGTCTCCATACTCTCGTGGTCTTTGAAACCGAGCCTCTTCAACACATATCTTCTTGCGTGGCAAGGGAAGAACTAGTCGAATTGTATAAAACAGAAATTACACGTTAAAGCAAAGAAAAGAAGTCATGCATGCTTAATTAGGAAAAAAACTTGTCATCGTTGCATACCATAGAAAATTCAAAGGTCTCGTCAAGCTTGATGGTGAACAACATGTCGTCTCGCAAGTGAGGCATTTCGCACAAACCCCGATAGTCGCCGCAATATTCACACTCTCAAGAATCATCGTTACACATTTCCTGTTTTAATGTGGTAATTTAACTTATAATCCATGTAACATGTCTGTAAGTGCGTAAACAACAATCGTGACACTATATCTAAAGAATTGAACATCTATATATAAACAGAAGCATGAATAAAAAAGGGGGAATATATTTGGTTTTATCCTGACTGCCTCGCACGTAGTCGACGACGAAAACGTCTTCCTCCCGGCCACACTGCGCGAATATTACCGGAACCATAAAGGAGAAAGCAATACAAAAGAAAAACAAAAGTAAACAGAAAAGGAAAGGAAAATGATAAAAAGAAAAGAAAAATAATAATAAGGAAAAATAATAAAGAAAATAATGTTATCAATAGCGCTCGATTTGTCCCAACGCTACCACTAACTGCCCTAGGGCATTTAGCAGTAGCGTTGGATCAGAACCAGCGCTACTCCTAAGTTAGCAGTAGCGCTCGCCTAAATCCAGCGCTACTGCTATGTTTACTAAATCGGCCAAAAAAATAGTCTCCCACCACTCCCTCCACTCCTACCTCAAACTCCCTCCTGCCTCCAACTCCCTCCTGCAGTCACGTCGCCGTCGTCCCCTCCTACAGTCGCCGCCGGATGCCGACGCCCCTCTCTCCCGCTCCAGGTAACCGGGCCCCTCTTCCTACACTACTGCTATAGAAGATGAGGAGAAAAGAAGAAGAGGAGGAGAGAAGAGGAGGAGGAGAGGAAGAAGAGGAGGAGGAGAAGAGGAAGGAGAGGAAGAAGAGGAGGAGAGGAAGGAGAGGAAGAAAAGAAGAAGAAGGAGAATAAGAAGAGGAAGAAGAGGAAGAAGAGGAGGAGGAAGGAGAGGAAATAATGTTTTTTTAATTTTGTTTTAGATTAATTTTGTTTTTTTGTTAGAATTATTAGGGTTAGTAATATTTAGAATTAGGTTTTAGGTTAATTCTGTTTTAGAATTGTTAGAGGAAGAGGAGGAGAGGAAGAAGAGGAGGAAAAGAAGAAGAAGGAGGAGAATAAGAAGAGGAGGAGAAGGGAAGAAGAGGAGAAGTAGAAGAAGAGGAGAAGTAGAAGAAAAAGAGGAGAAGTAGAAGAGGAGAAGAAAAGAAGAGGATGAGGAGAAGAAAATAAGAGGAGAGGAAAAGGAGGAGAAGAAGAAGAGGGGAAGGGATTTCTATTTTTTTATTGTCATTTAATTGCTATTGTTATTAGGTAATTCAATGTGCTCTATTTGTGCTAAGTTTGTGGCAAGTTTTGTCGGAATGTCCGAGTGGCCTATGTTTTGCCGGAATGTTAATTCATTTTCAGGGGCTCCATATGCCCACTTTTTAGCAAACGTCATGCCGAAAACTTCCGTGACTTTGCGTCTGGTAATGATGTTAACGTTCACGGTAGCGCTCTTTGCGTCTGGTATAGACTTGGTAGTGAAATACTTGTTTTCTCTTACGACAACCTTAACCCACCTGACACGGAACATCGTCGCATCGTGCTTTCCAGCATAGTTAAGGTCCCAGATCTCTTCGACCCTTCCGTAGAATCTTTCAGTTGTGCCGTTGGAGTCGGTGACGCATTCAATCATCACCCCTGAATTCTGTTAATCACTGTCCATGATTTTGGCCTCCGTGTAGAACGTGTACCCATTGATATCATATGCCTCATAGGACATGACTTTGGGCGCGGGGCCCTGTGCTAAGACGTGTATGAGAAACCTGTCCGCACTGCCCTCTTCGGGGGGATTAGCACGAACCTGCTCTTTGAACCAACGCAAGAAAGTGGCGCTGTGCTCCATAGTAACTTCGTCGTCCGTCTTGCGCATCCCCTGATCATGGTACTTATTTGCGATGATTTCTTTGTGCAGTGTCACATAATCATCTACCTCATCTAGGTGTTGTAGCACTACTAAGTTAGCCCTGTCAAAGTTGTCCCGTCGATCCAAGTAGTCCACGTGCAATTCCCTCCGGCCGTTGTTGTGACCTTCTCCTCCGAGCCTCCCATGGTGCTTGGTGACAGGAAAACCAACAACAGGGTATTCTTTGCCCATATAATTCTCGCAAAAGGAGATGCACTCTTGGGTCAGATACCACTGGACGATGCTCCCCTCGAGACGGGACATGTTATGAACGAATCCTTTGATGACCCCATTCATCCTCTCAAAATGGCATCATGCTATGAAGGAATGTCGGCCCAAGGTCGATGATGATGTCCACGATGTGGACACACAGATGCACCATGACGTCAAAGAACGCGGACGAGAAGTACATCTCAAGCTCACATAGTATGACAACGATCTCTTCCTGTAGCCTTCGGAGCTGCTTCACACTGATGGACTTTCGACAGATAACGTCGAAGAAGTTGCAGAGACCAGTAAGCGTCTCACGGACGTGCTTGTCCATTATCCCTCTAATGGCAGCCAGGAGTATCTGCGTCATCATCACGTGACATTCATGAGACTTCATCTCGCTGAACCTTTTCTTCTTCGTGTCAAGAAATCTGCTTATCTTCCCACAGTAACCGGAACTGACTTTGATCCCCGTAAGGTACTTCATGAATTGATCGATCTCGACTTAAGGAGAAGCAAGAAAGGGGCAAAAATTCTCCTCCTTCTTGTTGACTTTTCTTCCCCTTGGCCCCGTCGCCGTATCCTTCTCCGTCTCCTCCGTTTAGTTTTTACGGGGCATGTGGAGATCCTCCTGATCTCCAAATCCTCCATGTCTTTCCTTGCCTTCGGCCCATCCTTGGTCTTCTCCAGAATGTTCATTAGTGTGCCAAGCAAGCTCTTGAGGACATTCTTCGTGATATGCATTTGATGAAGGCAATGAGGTGTGTCGTGATTGGGCCAGTACTCCAAGTCCTAGAAAACAGACCTCGTTTGCCATACCTTCAGCAGCGGCTCCGGTACCTTTTCCATCTTTCCCGGCACGGGGCACTGTTGCCAGTTATTCAACAGCTCGTTGATTTCGGCGCCGCTCCTCCTACGTGGAGGTCCTCGATGCTCAGCCAAAGCATTGAATAGATCTCCATGTTTTCTCCACGGGTCATCCTTTTAGAGCCATCTACGATGCCCCATGTACACAATTTTCCGAGACCCGCCATCTTTCGTTGACGTAAGCTGCTGAGACATTGTATCATCCATGCACCTGGTGCATCCGCAGTATCCGTGGCATACCTGGCCTGAGGTGTACCCGTAACCGAGATAGTCGTGCACCGTCATCATCAACGTAGCTCTCACATAGAAATAATCTCTTGTGCTGGCGTCCCGTGTCTAGCTCCTCTTTCAGAAGCCCCATATATAGGTTAATATTATTTCCCGGTTATTTCGGACCTTGAATCAGCATGCTCATGTGTATGTACTTTGTCTTCATGCACTTCCATGGGGGGAGGTTGTACATCCATACAAAGATGGGCCATGTGATGTGGTTGGTGCTCTGGTTTCCAAACGGATTCATGCCATCGGTACACGCACCAAGCACGATGTTCCTTGCATCTTCTTCGAAAAAACGATATTCGGCGTTGAATGCTCTCCACTGGCTAGCATCTGTGAGTTGTCTCAGCTTCGGATCATCTCCACCATCGAGCTTCTTCCTCTCCGCGTGCCAGCACATGAGCTTTGCTTCCTTAGTAAATACCACTGTAGACGGGGAGTGATCGACAAGTACCATACAACTTTCTGAGGAGCTTTCTTTCCTGCCTTCTTGTATCAAGATGCATTGCACTCTTGACACATGGTTTTTTCCGCATGCCCCCCCCCCCCGATAAATGATGCAATCATTGATGCATGCGTTGTATCTACTACGCGGCATATCAAGATGGAAAACGATTTTCTTGGCCTCATCGACACTACTAGGACACAGGTTCCCCACGGCATTATTATGTAGATACTTCAAATGCTCATCGAGGATTTTATTTGTCCATTTGTTTTTGGCCTTCGTCTTTAGAAGTTCGAGTGTGAAACTCAAGCGGGTAACCTCGGGATCGCAACCGTCATATAATGGGGTCTTCGAGTCTACTTCAAGTTGCACCAGCTTGGCCTCCTCTCTAGAAGCAACTCTGTCGCTATTCGTACTCTTGCAAAGGAGGTCTCGAGCATGAGGGTCATGCACGACTGAACTTAGTAGCGTCTAAGTCTGCGGTGTGTCCATCACCTTTTCTCTGCCATGTCCGGACTCTCCTTCTTCGCTGTGTCCAGAATCTTCTCTGACGCCATGTCCGAACTCTTCCCCGTCGTCGTGTTCGGACTCTTCACCGTCGCCGTGTCCGGCGCCATCATCTTTGTGTCGATCGGTCAACTCTTCATCTAGATCCATGTCGTTATTTCTTGCCATGTGGACGTCCTCATCATCGTATTCACTTATCCAAAGAGTATAGCCATCCATGAAACCATTGATCAGCAAGTGGGCCTTCAAACTGCCATCATCAAAAGGGTCGAAAATTACTCCTTCTTTGCATTTTGTACACGGACATCTAATCCCAATCCGTTTATTTGCATACATGTCCATCACCGTCAAGTGCAAGTATCGCTCCACCTTACTACCACTCACCTTCATGCCTGCAAGGTATAACAAGCAAAAGGGGAGAGGGAGATAGATGATCTAGCTAGCTAGACCTATATGTATGGAAGGAGGAAGAACCAAATAAGTGTGAAAGGTAGCTAGAGTGAGAACGCCATATTTATGGAGGATAATTAATTAGGGTGGAGGGGGCATTAATGGGGAGAGAAGATAGGTAGAAGGAAGAGGGAAGAAGGGTAACAATGATGGAAAACTAACTTAGAAAGAGAAGAGGAGAAAGGGGCAGAGGGCAAAGGGGGAGGAAGGGTGGAGGGGTGTGTGTGGGTGAAAAGCTGTCCACAACCACGTGTAGCAGTAGCGCTTTTTGTCAAGCCAGCGCTACTGCTAAGTGGATGCAATAGCAGTAGCGTTGATTCGAGAGGGGCGCTACTGCTATGGTACTTAGCAGTAGCGCTTTTCATAAATGCGCTGCTACTACAGCTACTGTCGGTGGCCCCATTGGGCCGCTTTTAGCAGTAGCGCTGCAAATAGTTCCAGCACTACTGCTAAGGCCAATAGGAGTAGCGCTTTATATTTTCAACGCTACTGCTACGTAGCAGCAACGCTGGCTATTTTCGAGCGCTACTACTAGGCTCCTACCTATATGGTTTTTCCTACTAGTGTCTAGCAAAGCATGCCCTTACTTCAAAGTTTGGTCGTCATGCTCAGGGGCGAACCCACGTTGGGTTCACTCGGGGCATAAGTCCGGGAGGTCCTAGTCAGCGCCGTAAGCGCCGGCTAGGAGAACCAGCGTCTACAGGCCCTCCAAAATGCGTCAATTCCAGGGCTGAATTTTTATAAGAAAAAAAATAAAAAAATAAAAACTAACACAAAAAATTTATAAAAGAGAAAATGGTTCATAAATTTTGAAAGAAAATTTCATGAATTTGAAAAAATTCACTGTGATCTAAAAAAAGTTCACAATTTTTTTAAAAATTCACGGATTTTAAAAATTAGTTCACGAATTTGGAAAAAGTTTTACAAAAAGTTCATTGAACTGAAAAGGAAGTTCACAAATCTTTAAAAAGTTCTTCATTTAAAAAAAGTTCATCCAATTAAAAAAATTCAAAAAATCATGAAATTTTTAAAAAAGTTCACCAATATTCAAAAAAGTTCACAGATTTTGAAAATTAATTCATAAATTTGGAAAGATAATAATGAAAACAAGGCTGCACTTTTTCGCAAAAATAAATTTTTTATAAAAATAAAATGAAAACGGAAAATTATAAAAAATAGTAAATAAAAGAAACAAAAAAATAAAACCCAAAGAAAAATAAGTTCTATAAAACTAAATAGAAAAATCTAGGAAAACCTCCCTCCCGCTGGGCCGGCCAATGACCTGACACTGCAAGCGCCGGTTATGAAAAATGCACTTTAACCGGCGCCTGCAGCGTCAAATAGGATTTTTCCATAAGCCTAGTCAATATGTATTTTTATTGCGTTCAATTCCATTATTTTACTAGTTCGGCCCCTAGTCATTTGGGCCCTGCTGAATTCTTGGTCTGGGTCCGCCCGTGGTTATGTTTGGTTAGGTCAACCCGGCGATCTTCTCTTCATCCTTATAAACGCTGGGACAATGTAATAAAGGTTGAGATTTTCTAAAAATGATTTTATATATGTGGTTTGGCTTTCTTGGAGAGATCCTAATTCGTGCTTCATGCGCCCAAAAGTCATTATGGGGATCACTATCCACGAGCAGCACAAGGCCTAGTAGTGTGCTCGCACAACGCTAGCTAGTCCCGTATGCTTGAATGCTCATTTTTATCGAGCTTTTAGCAGTCGTTGTTTGCTGTCGGAAAAAAAAACCAAAATCTGGTTTCCTGGATTGAAAACATGAGTGCATTCAGAAACTTTATTATGAATTCATAAAAATGTGAACATTACAAAACATTTGAAGTTTGAAAATGCTCATGAGTTCAAAAATATATCCATGAATTCAAAATTGTTCATGAATTTGAAATGGCCGACAAACTTGAAAAATGCAGATTTAAAAATGCAAATTCCGGTTTATAGGGTTTAAATCTAAAATCTCATCAACCAAGGTGAATTGTGAGTGGATGACAATAGTTTTAACTAACCAATGAAATATTTTTCACATATTCAATTTCCGAGGCAATAAATGTAGCATCATTTTTCTCATTGGACTTGCATGGTGGATGTAGAAAATGATGCATGCATAGCCACTCATTTCCTTTCTCTAAACTCTATGAATTAAATATGACGTGAGACTCAAATCACTTTAACTTAATTAGACTCAACATGAGCCTAATATAATGAAAATCTGAATTTTTTAAGATGAGCCCTATAAACCGGAAAAGAGGGAGTACTCCCTGCATTCATAAATACAAGATGTTTTAGATATTTTATTATAAATTACATACAAACTTAAATGAATGAACAAACACATTAAACCGTCTCTATATGCATCTGATTCACGCGAAAAAGAGCTTATATTTGCAAACCAGAAAGTATTTCTTTCCGCCCGCCACATTAAGGCTTCCTCCAATGCAAAGGTGCTAAGTAAGGTGCTGAGAGCATTAAATATGTCAAGCAACCATAATCTTCAATGCATTGGTGCTTAGTTTGTTGTTGCTAAGGTTGCCTCATTTAATTGTGTAGCAACTAAAGACTTGCATGCATAGGCTAGTTCTCTTCATTTTTAATGTTCTGCATAGGTTTCCGTGACTAGCACCATTTTCTTCTGAGGAAACTAAACTTCTCTCTCTTCTTAATTAGATTGCCACATATAATTTTTTGCCTTGTTGACATGCTTAGCACCTATCCAAAGTGGAGCATTGGGAGCAGCCTAACAGCCCATCACCACCAATCTTCCCTGGCACAGCTTTCTTTAATCCCTAATTATACTACTCCTCAAAATTTGGGAGTACCACATGAAGAGGCAAAGCATAACCAATCCTCCTACTAGTGAAAACAATGAAGCAAAGCATAGCATATATCTGTACATGTGTGAGCACAGGAACAGCATCACACAAGCTCGTTATTGTAGCATGATCTTTATCAGGATCGATCCAGACACACGCACACACACGTACAAATATCACTCGCCCAGCCACGCTCCCCAGCATATACTCCGGGCTAATCTAACAGGGGTCGCCATCGCCGGTGAGGAATCTCGGGCGATGATTGGCACAGGCGTCCGGGAAGGATTTCTCTGGGGGGCCGGGAATCCGTATCGCGTTAATTACTCGTAATCAGTGGAGGAATCTTGGACCAGTGGTGTAATTAGAGTAGACTTTAGACCCTCAATAATCCTTCCGTCGTCGCATTTAGTGTTGCATTAGTGTCGGGTGAGTGGCCGCGCACGGAAAATAGTTGGTTAGTATGCTGGCCACGCTCTGCCGCGATCCGAATCTCGGAATAGTTGGTTAGTATAGTGCCTTAAAAAATAGTGCTGAGATACCTCCATGATCTCTCGCTAGCTTGCACAACCTAGTATTGTTTTTCCCCTCTGAGGATGATCGAACTCGATCACCCATTAGATGCAAGGCATCGAGAAACACGGGCACACGAGAATACAGCACGATGGTTTTCTATGTGTATATGTATATGTTTTTTTTAGCAAAGTACAATCGAAGTTGTTCATATACATGAGCGTATACCCACCCCTATGAACGCACGCACGAACACTCTATTTCTATGAACACCTTCAAAAAACTAAGCCGTCACATCATCTTGAGATTGGTGAAGTCGCCACTGACGTCTTGGTTGTTGACGGAACGTCTCCTTCCACTGAAAACACATCGCCGGTAGACCTGGTATAAATTCAGGAAAATGCAAGCACCAACGTCAAGTCTGGGACTTACTCTAGTGGACACGGGATACCACAGTCCTCCTAATCATCTGACCATGGGTTGGTTTGCGTGTATATGTATATGTTGTACTAGAATATAAACAGTTTTTCAACGCAGTACATCATAGATGCCCATAATTCCACATACACCTACCCTTATAGAGGTAAGCACACACATCATACCCCTACGAACACCATCGAAATACTAAGCCGACATCACATCTTGAGATTCATTTAGTCACTACAGGTGACTTGTCTTTTTTGTTAAACGAATATCGTCAAAAAGACCGAAATAAATTCAGAAAATACGAAAACCAATGCCAAATCTAGTACTTGAACTCTGGTGGTATGGTCCCATCACAAGTAACCTGACCATCTCAGTTATGCCCAGTTAATTTTTCTAGACACGCTCATAAAGATCTATTTATATAACCACGATGTTTACATGCATTACGAAAAGAAGATTCAGCGGGCTGGCAAACACATGACGGTCAAGACCTAAACACAGCCAAATGATCTATGATTTCATGTATTATTGCTCCATTCTTCGCTTATGATCCCGGTTTAACTCCGTCCACTATTGTCTTACAATCGGACGCCATGTGAATCTTTTGCACATAAATCATCCGTCAAAGCTAGGGCTTCTCTAACAGCCATTGCGTCAAGAATTTCAGGATCAAAAATGTTTGTGACAGTTATACAAGATGCTCCAAGAAAGGTACTTCCTCGGTTTCAGTTTATAAGTCGGGCACGTGTATCTAGGTCGTCAATTTGATCAACTTAATAAGAGGCATGTATTACAAAAAAATATATCATTGAAAACTTTAGATGTTCTATTTTTTAATGATATAATTTTTATGTTAAACAATATATTTTATATAAGTCAAATTGACGATCTAGGTATACGCGCATGCCTTATAAACTGTGATGGAGGGAGTACCTCCTAGTCACGGCTCAACGCAGCGACCGCACCATACATAGCTCATTACTGCAGCATAAGTGTTGAACTTCCCGTGGAACAAATACAGTATCTTAGACTGTATTATACGTAGCCTCTGTATAAATTCTGTATATTATATTATACACATCTTGTGTATCGTTTATATATATGAGATAGCCCACCTCTTATTAGGTAAGGAGCAGTTTCCCAAACTCTACGTTTTACGTGGTATCAAACCAGATTAGTTTCAATGTCTTTTACTGCCCTACCTAGCCCGATCGCCGCCGCCCGCCGACCGCCACCAACGCCGCCGGCGCGCCGGCTCCTGTTGCCGTCACTCCTACCTCGCCGTTCCTCTCCTCGCGTCCTCTGGTCTCGGTTTACACCGGCCAGCCGTATACGATCAGCGCCTCCTCGGATCGGCCGCAACCATCTGCACCGCCCTCACCTTCATCGGATGGGACGGGTGCCCCGTCCAACTACAACCACCCAGCCGACCCTTGGATGGCCCCTTCGTCGATTCAGCCGGCGCCATCGACACCCTATGTGGTCGCGCCTGGGGCCTCCTTCCACGCTCCGCCGTCGCTGCCGCCCTACGCGGCCGCGCATGCGGCTTCAAACGGCTCTGCGTACGCCGCGTCCTATGGAGCTCATGTGCCGGCTGGCCACGAGGGGTACTGCCCGCCTCCGTCAGCTCTATCATACTATGGCGCTCCGATGCCGGATGGGGCTCCCTCGGAGCTAGTTCCTGCCGCATTCGGTGGTGCCCCGCCCCCGGGGTACTACACGTCGCTCCGTGCTGCGGCGCCTTCTCCAACAGATCATGCGACTGCTGGTGTGTCGTTCTACTTTGTGCACCTCATCCCGGTGAAACTCACGAAGGATAACTATCTATCGTGGTGTGCGCAAGTGCCGCCGCTCCTTCAGAGTCGTTACCTGGAGGGTTACGTTGATGACACCCTGTCGTATCCTCCGCCGCATCACCCAGCGTATCATGAGTGGGTGGCTCAAAACCATGCGATCCTCTCTGCGATCCAGTCATCTCTCACGGAGGGAGTATCTTCTCTCGTCCTGTTTGTTGCCACCTCTCTGGAGGCATGGTCGGCCCTACACACGAGCTTCGCATCTCAATAGCAAGCGTGTGCTCGCGCCATTCACACGGAGCTAGGGAGACCAAGCTCCTTGATCTCAGCATCACCGACTACTTCAACAAGATGATGCGCCTTGCCGACACTTTGGCTTCCATTGGCTAGCCGCTCCGTCCTGAGGACTTCACCACCTTTCTTACGAACGTATTGGACAATGACTATGATAATTTCGTTGAAAACATCAATGGTCATGATACTCCGCTTCAACCTCGCGAGCTTTACTCACGCCTCGTCACCACAGAACAGCGCATCAAGTCTCGTCGCTCCAACTCGAGTTTTGTGGCTGTTAATGCTGCCACTTGCGGCAAAGGGAAGCCCTACAAGCCGTCGGCTGGAGGCAAGTCGGGGTCTCCTACTCCTCAGACTCAGCGGCCTCCTGCCGTCGCCTCTATGCCTACGACTGGGGGCGGCCACCCATGTGCCTGCTGCCCATCATGCGGCGTTCAACTCCCTTGTCAGTTGTATGGTCTCTCTGGCCACATAGCACCCCGCTGTCATCGTTTCTTCAAGAAGGACTTCCTCGGCATCGGCAACAACGACAAAGGCAACGACAAACAAGATGCCTTGGCTACCCATGAGCACGGACACACTCCATCGTATCCCATTGATCCGACATGGTACATGGATACGGGCGCTACTCATCACCCGACGGGGGAGATGGGTAAGCTTTCCACCCAGGATCCTTTTCATGGTCATGATCAGGTTCACACCGCCAATGGAGCAGGTATGCATATATCACATGTTTGTTAGGCATCCCTCCAGACTCATAAAGACAAATCTCTACATCTTCGCAATGTTCTTCGAGTCCCCTCTGCTACTCGTAGTTTATTGTTTGTTCCTCAACTTACTCGTGACAATAATGTATTTACTAAGTTTCATCCTTTTTATTTTTTTATCAAGGATCGGGACACGAGGGACGTTCTTCTTAGAGGTCACGTGTGCCATGGACTATATGCACTTGATGCGCTGTCTGCTCCTCGAGCATTCAGTGGTGTCCGTGTTTCGCCCACTCATTGGCATACACGGCTTGGTCATCCTGCCACTCCTATAGTTCGTAGTATTCTTCATCGTCATGATCTTGCAGTTGTGTCCAATAAAGATGCTACCACAGTTTGTGATGCCTGTCAGCAAGGCAAGAGTCACTAGATTTTGTTTTCAGAGTCGAGTCGTGTCGTCAAAACTCCACTTGAGCTTGTGTTTCCGATGTATGGGGCCATGCCCAAAGTTATGTTAGTGTTCATAACTATTATCTAAGTTTTACTGATGCTTATAGTCGGTTTACTTGGCTTTATCTTATCAAGCGTAAATTTGATGTGTTCGATGTTTTTCTCCAATTCCAAGGTCATGATGAGCCATCTTCTTAAGCACAAAATTATCCATGCTCAGTCCGATTGGGGGGTTAGTATCACAACCTCAATGTGTTCTTTAATACACATCAGCAGAATGGCGCAACCGAACGTAAGCATCATCATATCGTTGAAACTCGTATCACCCTTCTTGCTCATGCGTCGGTACCTTTCCGCTTTTGGAGTGATGTATTTTCGATGGCCTGTTTTCTTATAAATAGGCTTCCTACACGACTCCTTGGGATGAAAACACCACTTGAACTCTTGCTTAATGAATCTCCAGATTATACCTTCCTCAAAGTCTTTGGGTGTGCATGCTAGCCTCATCTTTGCCCCTATAACAAGCGTATGCTTGCGTTTCGGTCCAAACTTTGTGTCTTTGTTGGGTATAGCTCTCCTCACAAAGGGTACAAGTTTCTTCATATTCCGTCTAATCGTGTTTACATCTCGCGTGATGTTGTGTTTGATGAGAATGTGTTCCCGTTTTCATCTCTTTCACTACCTTCCCCTCCTTCGTCGTCACCTTCCACCTCTCCACTGCCTGCTCGGTTTGTTGATGTTGCATACTCTCCTGCGTTGTTGCCTAATCATGCTGCAGGTACAAGTCGTGGAGCCCGCCTTGAGTTGCTGGAGGAACAGGAGTCGTGAGCCACTCCCAGCGTGAGCAGCGGTCATGTGCATGCACCATGCATGCCCCTGCCGCCCTCACTTGCGCCGGCTGCTACTAGATCGGCCCCCTCTGTGTTGGACATGCCCGTGCCAACCTCACCTGGGCCGATCTCCCCCGCGTTTGTCGTGCCTGAGATGGCCCGACCTACGATGCCCTCATCTGCACCATCTCCTGCCACATCGCCTGGGTCGCGTCACATGACTCGGTCGGGGCCTCGCCACCAGTGCCTTTGCCGACTCCTTCTTTGTCAGCAGTGCTGCCGCCACCTGCTGCACAATCGGTTGCGGCTGATCATCGCCCTCATACACGCAACCGGTCCGGCATTTCTCATCCCAAGGAGCGCACAGATGGGACGGTTGCTTGGCTTGCAGCCTGTGTAGCACAGTTAGAAGAAGATCCCTCCGCTGAACCACGACATATCCAGGCTGCTCTTGGGATCCCTCACTGGTGCCAAGCCATGGAACATGAACATCAGGCATTGTTGACGAATGGTACTTGGCAGTTAGTCCCTCCGGCCTCTGGTGTTAATGTTATTGATTCCAAGTGGGTCTTCAAAGTTAAGAGGCATTCTGATTGTTCTATTGAGCGCTACAAGGCACGGTTAGTGGCAAAAGGGTTCAAACAACGGTATGGTATCGATTATGAGGATACTTTTAGCCCGGTTGTCAAGCCTACTACTACCCGGCTTCTGCTTTCTTTGTGGTTACTCGAGGCTCATTTATTCGTCAATTGGATGTTCAGAATGCTTTCCTACATTGTGTTCTGGATGAGGAGGTGTATATGCGTCAGCCCCCCGGATTTGTTGATCCTTCTCGCCCTCATCACCTGTGTCGCCTCGTCAAGGCGCTCTATGGGCTGAAGGAGGCTCCTCGTGCCTGGCATGCCAGGCTTGGCTCCGTTCTTCGTGCGCTTGGTTTTGTTCCTTCCACCGCTGACACATAGCTCTTTCTTTTGCGTCGGACTGAGGTGACTATGTACCTACTGGTCTATATTGATGATATTATCCTCATTAGCTCCACTGATGTTGCTGTTGATCGTCTGATCTTTGCGTTGAGTGGTGACTTTACGTGGAAGATTTAGGCACTTTGCATTACTTCCTCGGGCTGGAAGTTTCTCGCTCCTCTGCTAGCTTGATGCTCTCACAACACAAGTATTCTTTGGACTTGTTGCGTCAGGCGGGTATGCTGAAGTGCAAACATGCTACAACTCCGATGTCTGCCACTGATCGTTTGTCTGCATTTGATGAAGATCCTCTTACTTTCGATGATGCAACTGAGTATCGTAGTGTTGTTGGTGCCCTACAGTATCTCACTATCACTCGGCCTGACATCTCTTATGCAATCAACCGGGTGTATCAGTTTCTTCATGCTCCTCAGACTTCTCATTGGACGGCTTTCAAGTGCATTCTACGCTACGTATGCCTTACTGCCTCATATGGTTTGCTTCTTCAGCCGACACCGTCCGCTGAGCTCTCGGCGTTCTCTAATGCAGACTGGGCTGGTAATCCAGATGACACGCGATCCAGGGGGGAGCATGCTGTCTTCTTTGGTGCTAATCTGGTCGCCTGGACTGCGCGTAAACAAGCTACAGTGTCTAGAAGTAGCAGTGAAGCTGAATACAAAGCAGTTGCAAATGCTACGGCTGAGATCATATGGGTACGGTCTTTGTTGAGAAGTTAGGAGTCCCTCAATCTCAGCCGCAAGTTCTCTAGTGTGATAACATCGGTGCTACCTATCTCTCATCTAATCCGGTGTTTCATGCTCGAACAAAACACATTGAAGTTGACTATCATTTTATACGGGAACGTGTTGCACAAAAGCTATTCCACATCAAGTTCATCTCTTCTAAAAATCAACTTGCTGACATCTTCATGAAGCCTCTACCACAACCTTAATTTATAGGATGTAGACGCAATTTTAACATACCTTGTACATTAGGGTATAGTTAAGATTGAGGGGGGTGTTAGACTGTATTATACGTAGTCTCTGTATAGGTCTTGTATATTGTATTATACACATCTTGTATACCCCTTATATATATATAAGGTAAGGAGCGGTTTCCCAAACCCTATGTTCTACCACAGTGTGCATTGTGTAGTATTACGTGGATAAGACCGAACAACCTATGCCGTAGGATCATCCGTCACATCTTAACCAACTGCCCCCTCCAGCACTTTCATTCCGTATCTATTATGATTCTTGCAGAAGGAAAAAACCACCTCTTAATTGTTTGTTTAGTGGGTCTGAACTCAACTATCTGGATTATGGTTAATGGTTGGGCTTATTTTATATCCGGCAGTTGCTTAGTGCGCGGGGAGGTGCTAGGTACCAATGGCGAGCCAAGAATATGATTCATGATCCACAAGTTGGAACACTGAGTACTACGAGTAATTTTCTTCGGCTATAGGGTGTTGACTACTACAGTATTATATTTAGCATCCAGTGAGTTATACAACTTTATTGGACTGTGATGTTAATTGGTGTGTGCTTGGACGCGCAAATGCCAAGTTTAGTATTGCAATTGTTGTTCCGGGGCATCGGTTATCCGTCCGGCGCTACTTGCAGGGCGTGAACGTGTCGTCGATCTCGATCTGGAGACCGAAACTGCAGCAAGATACGAGAGACAGGGCTTGCAATCATGGCGAATCAAGTACGCTGGTATATATATGCAAATAGTGGCCAATAATTTAAGCAGCTCCGCGGACGGATGCATAATAATTGGTCACTGGCATTTGCATTCGCAAGCTGCGTGCCGCCCACGGGTTTCGATCTAGTCCAAAAACGTACAGATGTTTACATCAACTTGCAGTAAATTTTGTGTTTGTTGCCTATGCATATATAGTGCGAGAATCTTTCCGGAGAAGAAGCAACGAAGCATAGGGTACGTACACATCCGGAGAAAGAAACAGTATTAGGGAAGTAAGTGATTATATTAGTTCTACTCATGCTACTAGGAGTCTAGGGGTAATACTTTTGCTAGAGATTGGCACCTGGCCACGCACGCGCACACGTATGCAAACTGAAGAATTGCAGATGCAGCAACCTGACAAGCAAGCAGCTAATTAAGACTGCCCATAATAAAATTAACATAGGTAGTAACATAGATACCACCTAAGTAAAAAATATATTGTGACAACTAATTAATGAGAAGAGAGAGAAGTTGAATAACTTACTAGCACGTTACTCAGGCTGCTCATAGTGGGAAGTAGCATATAGTAGTATCTTGCATATGTTACTATTATACTCCCTCCGTTTCAAAAAATTTGTCTTAGATTTGTTTAGAAATGGATCTATCAAAATACTAAAACATGACTAGATACATTCATATCTAAACAAATCTAAGAAAAAAAAATTGGGACGGAGAGAGTATGATACTACCTTCATAGTGTATATTATCATAAACTACTATCATGGGTGTTCTTATTTATTGACATGCATGACACATAGTAGCATAGCATTTAACATGATATGGTATCTTATGTTAGGCTGCTCATAATGGGGAGTAACTTAGCCAAGTAACATGCACATGTTACTGGTCTATGTTACTACCTCCATAGTGGGTAGTAACATTTGTGGGATGTCATATTAATTAGGATATAGACTCATTTTGTATTGGTATGTGTGATGTTACTGTAACATAGCTAGTTACCACAAGCACCTCTCTCCTCATTAACTCACTGCCACATAAGCAAATTTGCATTGTAATGTGTGATGTTACTACTATGTTACTCCCCACTATGGCCAGCCTTACTATAACCCTCTCTCTTCTTTAATTACTTGCCACATCACCATGTTTGCTAGTCCCAAGACTATGTTACTAGCTATGATACCCCCACTATGGCCAACCTCATAGTAGGAGTAGCATATCAGATACCGAGGCAAGATGAGTCTATACGCTTATAAGAGCAAGTACAATAATGTACAGTCAGCAGGCTGTAAGGATTAAAATATTATATTTTTGCTGAGTTGGATGAGAGAGAAGATGAAAGAGAAGGGAAGCGGACTCTTCGTGAAGAGTCAGCTCTAGTACGTGCTCCTATGTGCTTTGTGAGAATGAAAAGTGGGTCATATATGATAAAAGTAGTACTTTTTTATAGCTAACTATTGTATAAGCTAGCTATAAGATGGGCTATAAGATGACTTATAACCAGCAGTTGGCTATACTATTAACCATGCTCTAAATGAAAGGTTCATTGTTACTACTGTTGGGGAACGTCGCATGGGAAACAAAAATTTTCCTACGCGCACGAAGACCTATCATGGTGATGTCCATCTACGTGAGGGGATGAGTGATCTACGTACCCTTGTAGACCGTACAACAGAAGCGTTAGAGAACGCGGTTGATGTAGTGGAACGTCCTCACGTCCCTGGATCCGCCCCGCGAACAATCCCGCGATCAGTCCCACGATCTAGTACCGAACGGACGGCACCTCCGCGTTCAGCACACGTACAGCTCGACGATGATCTCGGCCTTCTTGATCCAGCAAGAGAGACGGAGAGGTAGAAGAGTTCTCCGGCAGCGTGACGGCGCTCCGGAGGTTGGTGATGACCTTGTCTCAGCAGGGCTCCACCCGAGCTCCGCAGAAACGCGATCTAGAGGAAAAACTGTGGAGGTATGTGGTCGGGCTGCCGTGGAAAAGTCGTCTCAAATCAGCCCTAAAACCTCCGTATATATAGGTGGGAGGGAGGGGACCTTGCCTTGGGGCTCAAGGAGCCCCAAGGGGGTCGGCCGAGTCCAAGGGGGAGGACTCTCCCCCCCCAAACCGAGTTGGACTAGGTTTCGTGGGAGGGAGTCCCCCTTCCTTCCCACCTCCTCCTTTTTTTTTCTTTCTCTCTTGATTTTCTTCTCCTTGGCGCATAGAGCCTTTTGGGCTGTCCCACCAGCCCACTAAGGGCTGGTGTGCCACCCTCAAGGCCTATGGGCTTCCCCGGGGTGGGTTGCCCCCCCGGTGAACTCCCGGAACCCATTCGTCATTCCCGGTACATTCCCGGTAACTCCGAAAACCTTCCGGTAATCAAATGAGGTCATCCTATATATCAATCTTCGTTTCCGGACCATTCCGGAAACCCTCGTGACGTCCGTGATCTCATTCAGGACACCGAACAACATTCGGTAACCAACCATATAACTCTAATACGCATAAAACAACGTCGAACCTTAAGTGTGCAGACCCTGCGGGTTCGAGAACTATGTAGACATGACCCGAGAGACTCCTCGGTCAATATCCAATAGCGGGACCTGGATGCCCATATTGGATTCTACATATTCTACGAAGATCTTATCTTTGAACCTCAGTGCCAAGGATTCATATAATCCCGTATGTCATTCCCTTTGTCCTTCGGTATGTTACTTGCCCGAGATTCGATCGTCAGTATCCGTATACCTATTTCAATCTCGTTTACTGGCAAGTCTCTTTACTCGTTCCGTAATACAAGATCCCGCAACTTACACTAAGTTACATTGCTTGCAAGGCTTGTGTGTGATGTTGTATTACCGAGTGGGCCCCGAGATACCTCTCCGTTCACACGGAGTGACAAATCCCAGTCTTGATCCATACTAACTCAACTAACACCTTCGGAGATACCTGTAGAGCATCTTTATAGTCACCCAGTTACGTTGCGACGTTTGATACACACAAAGCATTCCTCCGGTGTCAGTGAGTTATATGATCTCATGGTCATAGGAATAAATACTTGACACGCGGAAAACAGTAGCAACAAAATGACACGATCAACATGCTACGTCTATTAGTTTGGGTCTAGTCCATCACGTGATTCTCCTAATGACGTGATCCAGTTATCAGTCAACAACACCTTGTTCATAATCAGAAGACACTAACTATCTTTGATCAACTGGCTAGCCAACTAGAGGCTTGCTAGGGACGGTGTTTTGTCTATGTATCCACACATGTAAATGAGTCTTCATTCAATACAATTATAGCATGGATAATAAACGATTATCTTGATACAGGAATTATAATAATAACTATATTTATTATTGCCTCTAGGGCATAATTCCAACAGTCTCCCACTTGCACTAGAGTCAATAATCTAGCCCTCACATCACTATGTGAATTACATTGTAATAAATCTAACACCCATACAGGTCTGGTGTTGATCATGCTTTGGCCGTGGAAGAGGTTTAGTCAGCGGGTCCGCTACATTCAGATCCGTGTGCACTTTGCATATATTCACGTCCTCTCCCTCGACGTAGTCGCGGATGAGGTTGAAGCGTCGTTTGATGTGTCTGGTCTTCTTGTGAAACCGTGGTTCCTTTGCTAAGGCAATGGCACCAGTGTTGTCACAGAACAAGGTTATTGGATTCAGTGCGCTTGGCACCACTCCAAGATCCGTCATGAACTGCTTCATCCAGACACCCTCCTTAGCCGCCTCCGAGGCAGCCATGTACTCCGCTTCACATGTAGAATCTGCTACGACGCTTTGCTTGGAACTGCACCAGCTTACTGCACCCCCATTAAGAATAAATACGTATCCGGTTTGCGACTTAGAGTCGTCCGGATCTGTGTCAAAACTTGCATCGACGTAACCTTTTACGGCGAGCTCTTCGTCACCTCCATATACGAGAAACATCTCCTTAGTCCTTTTCAGGTACTTTAGGATATTCTTGACCGCTGTCCAGTGATCCACTCCTGGATTACTCTGGAACCTACCTGCCATACTTATGGCCAGGCTAACATCCGGTCTAGTGCACAACATCGCATACATGATAGAACCTATGGCTGAAGCATAGGGGACGGAGCGCATATGCTCTCTATCTTCATCAGTTGCTGGGCACTGAGTCTTACTCAATCTCGTACCTTGTAGAACTGGCAAGAACCCTTTCTTGGACTGTTCCATTTTGAACCTCTTCAAAACTTTATCAAGGTATGTGCTTTGTGAAAGTCCTATCAGGCGTTTTGATCTATCCCTATAGATCTTAATGCCTAGAATGTAAGCAGCTTCTCCTAGGTCCTTCATAGAGAAACTTTTATTCAAGTAACCTTTTATGCTCTCCAAAAACTCTACTTTGTTTCCAATCAGTAATATGTCATCCACATATAATATTAGAAACGCCACAGAGCTCCCACTCACTTTCTTGTAAATACAAGATTCTCCAACCACTTGTATAAACCCAAATGCTTTGATCACCTCATCAAAGCGTTTGTTCCAACTCCGAGATGCTTGCACCAGTCCATAAATGGATCGCTGGAGTTTGCACACCTTGTTAGCATTCTTAGGATCGACAAAACCTTCGGGCTGTATCATATACAACTCTTCCTTAAGGAAACCGTTAAGGAACGCCGTTTTGACATCCATCTGCCAGATTTCATAATCGAAAAATGCAGCTATTGCTAACATGATTCTGACGGACTTAAGCATCGCTACAGGTGAGAAAGTCTCATCGTAGTCAACTCCTGGAACTTGTGAAAAACCCTTTGCCACAAGTCGAGCTTTATAAACGGTCACATTGCCGTCAGCGTCCGTCTTCTTCTTAAAGATCCATTTGTTCTGAATAGCCTTGCGGCCCTCGGGTAGTATCTCCAAAGTCCACACTTTGTTCTCATACATGGATCCTATCTCGGATTTCATGGCTTCTAGCCATTTGTTGGAATCTGGCCCCACCATTGCTTCTTCATAATTTGCAGGTTCATTGTTGTCTAACAACATGATTGACAAGACGGGATTACCGTACCACTCTGGAGCAGCACGTGATCTCGTCGACCTGCGTGGTTCAACAAAAACTTGAACTGGAGTTTCATGATCATCATCATTAACTTCCTCCTCAACTGGCGTCGCAACGACAGAGGTTTTCCCCCTGCCCTGCGCCACCATCCAGAGGGATGAGAGGTTCGACAACCTCGTCAAGTTCTATCTTCCTCCCACTCAATTCTCTCGAGAGAAACTCCTTCTCGAGAAAAGCTCCGTTTTTAGCAACAAACACTTTGCCCTCGGATTTGAGATAGAAGGTGTACCCAACTGTCTCTTTTGGGTAGCGTATGAAGACGCACTTTTCCGCTTTGGGTTCCAGCTTTTCAGGCTGAAGCTTTTTGACATAAGTATCACATCCCCAAGCTTTAAGAAACGACAATTTTGGCCTTTTGCCATACCACAGTTCGTATGGTGTCGTCTCAACGGATTTTGATGGTGCCCTATTTAAAGTGAATGCAGCTGTTTCTAATGCATAGCCCCAAAATGATAACGGCAAATCAGTAAGAGACATCATAGATCGCACCATCTCTAATAGAGTACGATTACGACGTTCGGACACACCATTACGCTGCGGTGTTCCAGGCGGTGTTAACTGTGAAACAATTCCACATTGTCTTAAGTGAGCACCAAACTCGAAACTCAGATATTCACCCCCACGATCAGACCGCATGAACTTGATCTTCTTGTTGCGATGATTTTCCACTTCACTCTGAAATTGCTTGAACTTTTCAAATGTTTCAGACTTGTGCTTCATCAAGTAGACATAACCATATCTACTTAAATCGTTAGTGAAGGTGAGAAAATAACGATATCCGTCGCGTGCCTCCACGCTCATCGGACCACACACATCGGTATGTATGATTTCCAACAAGTCACTTGCACGCTCCATTGTTCCTGAGAACGGAGTCTTAGTCATCTTGCCCATGAGGCATGGTTCGCACGTGTCAAGTCAATCAAAGTCAAGTGACTCCAAAAGTCCATCAGCATGGAGTTTCTTCATGCGCTTTACACCAATATGACCTAAGCGGCAGTGCCACAAAAATATGGCGCTATCATTGTTAACTCTAACTCTTTTGGTCTCAATGTTATGTATATGCGTATCGCTATCAAGATTCAATATGAACAATCCTCTCACATTCGGTGCATGACCATAAAAGATGTTACTCATAGAAATAGAACAACCATTATTCTCTGACTTAAAAGAGTAATCGTCTCGCAATAAACAAGATCCAGATATAATGTTCATGCTCTACGCAGGCACTAAATAACAATGATTTAAGTTCATCACTAATCCTGACGGTAACTGAAGTGACACTGTGCCGACGGCGATTGCATCAACCTTGGAACCATTTCCTACGCGCATCGTCACTTCATCTTTCGCCAGCCTTCGCCTATTCCGCAGTTCCTGTTTCGAGTTGCAAATATGAGCAACAGAACCGGTATCGAATACCCAGGCACTACTACGAGAGCCGGTTAAGTACACATCAATAACATGTATATCAAATATACCTGATTTTTCTTTGCCCGCCTTCTTATCCGCGAGATACTTGGAGCAATTGCGCTTCCAGTGACCCGTACCCTTGCAATAGTAACACTCCGTTTCCGGCTTAGGTCCAGCTTTGGGTTTCTTCGTCGGATTGGCAACAGGCTTGCCGCTCTTCTTCGAATTTCCCTTCTTGCCTTTGTCGTTTCTCTTGAAACTAGTGGTCTTATTCACCATCAACACTTGATGCTCTTTACGGAGTTCAGACTCTGCGACTTTCAGCATCGCAAACAACTCGCCGGGAGACTTGTTCATCCCTTGCATGTTGTAGTTCAACACAAAGCCTTTATAGCTTGGCGGCAGTGATTGAAGGATTCTGTCAGTGATAGCTTCTTGCGGGAGTTCAATACCCAGCTCAGCTAGACGGTTTGAGTACCCAGACATTTTGAGCACATGTTCACTGACAGATGAGTTTTCCTCCATCTTGCAAGCATAGAATTTATCGGAGGTCTCATACCTCTCGATCCGAGCGTTCTTCTGAAAGATAAACTCCAACTCCTGGAACATCTCAAATGCTCCATGACGCTCAAAGCGACGTTGAAGTCCCGGTTCTAAGCCATACAAGACTGCACATTGAACTATTGAGTAGTCCTCCTTACGTGCTAACCAAGCGTTCTTAACATCCTGATCAGCCGTAGCGGGTGGTTCATCTCCTAACACAGCATTAAGAACATAATCCTTCTTCCCAGCTTGTAAGATTAGCTTAAGATTACGAGCCCAGTCTACAAAGTTGCTTCCATCATCTTTCAACTTAGCTTTCTCTATGAACGTATTAAAATTCAGGATGACTGTCGCGTGAGCCATGATCTACAACACAAATATATTCAAAGTGGACTTAGACTATGTTCAAGATAATTAGAGTTTAACTTAATCAAATTATACGCTAAACTCCCACTCAAAAAGTACATCTCTCTAGTCATTTGAGTGGTTCATGATCCACTTACACTAGCTCAAGTCTGATCATCACGTGAGTTGAGTATAGTTTCAGTGGTAAGCATCCCTATGCTAATCATATCATCTATATGATTCATGATCGACCTTTCGGTCTCATGTGTTCCGAAGCCATGTCTGCACATGCTAGGCTCGTCAAGCTTAACCCGAGTGTTCCGCGTGCGCAACTGTTTTGCACCCGTTGTATGTGAACGTTGAGTCTATCACACCCGATCATCATGTGGTGTCTCGAAACGACGAACTGTAGCAACGGTGCACAGTCGGGGAGAATCACAATTTCGTCTTGAAATTTTAGTGAGAGATCACCTCATAATGCTACCGTCGTTCTAAGCAAAATAAGGTGCATAAAAGGATTAACATCACATGCAATTCATAAGTGACATGATATGGCCATCATCACGTGCTTCTTGATCTCCATCACCAAAGCACGTGGCACGATCTTCTTTTCACCGACGCCACACCATGATCATCCATCAACGTGTTGCCATCGGGGTTGTCGTGCTACTCATGCTATTACTACTAAAGCTACATCCTAGCAAAATAGTAAACGCATCTGCAAGCACAAACGTTAGTATAAAGACAACCCTATGGCTCCTGCCGGTTGCCGTACCATCGACGTGCAAGTCGATATTTCTATTACAACATGATCATCTCATACATCCAATATATCACATCACATCGTTGGCCATATCACATCACAAGCATACCCTGCAAAAACAAGTTAGACGTCCTCTAATTTTGTTGTTGCATGTTTTACGTGGTGACCAAGGGTATCTAGTAGGATCGCATCTTACTTACGCAAACACCACAACGGAGATATATGAGTTGCTATTTAACCTCATCCAAGGACCTCCTCGGTCAAATCTGATTCAACTAAAGTTGGAGAAACCGACACTTGCCTGTCATCTTTGAGCAAAGGGGGTTACTCGTAACGATGAAACCAGTCTCTCGTAAGCGTACGAGTAATGTCGGTCCAAGCCGCTTCAATCCAACAATACCGCGGAATCAAGAAAAGACTAAGGAGGGCAGCAAAGCGCACATCACCGCCCACAAAAACTTTTGTGTTCTACTCGAGAAGACATCTACGCATGAACCTAGCTCATGATGCCACTGTTGGGGAACGTCGCATGGGAAACAAAAATTTTCCTACGTGCACGAAGACCTATCATGGTGATGTCCATCTACGAGAGGGGATGAGTGATCTACGTACCCTTGTAGACCATACAGCAGAAGCGTTAGAGAACGCGGTTGATGTAGTGGAACGTCCTCACGTCCCTCGATCCGCCCCGCGAACAATCCCGCGATCAGTCCCACGATCTAGTACCGAACGGACGGCACCTCCGCGTTCAGCACACGTACAGCTCGACGATGATCTCGGCCTTCTTGATCCAGCAAGAGAGACGGAGAGGTAGAAGATTTCTCCGGCAGCGTGACGGCGCTCCGGAGGTTGGTGATGATCTTGTCTCAGCAGGGCTCCGCCCGAGCTACGCAGAAACGCGATCTAGAGGAAAAACTGTGGAGGTATGTGGTCGGGCTGCCGTGGAAAAGTCGTCTCAAATCAGCCCTAAAACCTCCGTATATATAGGTGGGAGGGAGGGGACCTTGCCTTGGGGCTCAAGGAGCCCCAAGGGGGTCGGCCGAGTCCAAGGGGGAGGACTCTCCCCCCCCCCCCCAAACCGAGTTGGACTAGGTTTGGTGGAAGGGAGTCCCCCTTCCTTCCCACCTCCTCCTTTTTTTTCTTTCTCTCTTGATTTTCTTCTCCTTGGCGCATAGAGCCTTTTGGGCTGTCCCACCAGCCTACTAAGGGATGGTGTGCCACCCTCAAGGCCTATGGGCTTCCCCGGGGTGGGTTGCCCCCCCCCCCCCCCGGTGAACTCCCGGAACCCATTCGTCATTCCCGGTAACTCCGAAAACCTTCCGGTAATCAAATGAGGTCATCCTATATATCAATCTTCGTTTCCGGACCATTCCGGAAACCCTCGTGACGTCCGTGATCTCATCCGGGACTCCGAACAACATTCGGTAACCAACCATATAACTCTAATACGCATAAAACAACGTCGAACCTTAAGTGTGCAGACCCTGCGGGTTCGAGAACTATGTAGACATGACCCGAGAGACTCCTCGGTCAATATCCAATAGCGGGACCTGGATGCCCATATTGGATCCTACATATTCTACGAAGATCTTATCGTTTGAACCTCAGTGCCAAGGATTCATATAATCCCGTATGTCATTCCCTTTGTCCTTCGGTATGTTACTTGCCCGAGATTCGATCGTCAGTATCCGTATACCTATTTCAATCTCGTTTACTGGCAAGTCTCTTTACTCGTTCCGTAATACAAGATCCCGCAACTTACACTAAGTTACATTGCTTGCAAGGCTTGTGTGTGATGTTGTATTACCGAGTGGGCCCCGAGATACCTCTCCGTTCACATGGAGTGACAAATCTCAGTCTTGATCCATACTAACTCAACTAACACCTTCGGAGATACCTGTAGAGCATCTTTATAGTCACCCAGTTACGTTGCGACGTTTGATACACACAAAGCATTCCTCCGGTGTCAGTGAGTTATATGATCTCATGGTCATAGGAATAAATACTTGACACGCAGAAAACAGTAGCAACAAAATGACACGATCAACATGCTACGTCTATTAGTTTGGGTCTAGTCCATTACGTGATTCTCCTAATGACGTGATCCAGTTATCAATCAACAACACCTTGTTCATAATCATAAGACACTAACTATCTTTGATCAACTGGCTAGCCAACTAGAGGCTTGCTAGGGACGGTGTTTTGTCTATGTATCCACACATGTAAATGAGTCTTCATTCAATACAATTATAGCATGGATAATAAACGATTATCTTGATACAGGAATTATAATAATAACTATATTTATTATTGCCTCTAGGGCATAATTCCAACAACTACCTTTATGTTACTATCCACTGTGAAGTGGTAACTTAGACTATTAACATATGTACTCCCTCCGGCTCAGTTTACAAGTCCGACACATGTACCTAGGTCGTCAATTTGATCAACTTAATGAGAGGCATATATTACAAAAAATATATCATTAGAAACTTTAGATGTTCTATTTTCTAATGGTATACTTTTTATGTTAAACAATATATTTTATATAAGTTAAATTGACGAACTAGGTACACGTGCATGCCTTCTAAACTGTGATAGAGGGAGTATGTTACTACTCTATGTTACCCCCCATTGTGAGTAGTCGTGTCCATCTCTCGTTGAGGCAAGTAGTAGTAGGGATCTTGATTTCTTAACAGTTCGCCAATGATAGAAGATTCACATGCACGTACATATCACATTTGGTTCTCGCACGAAGTAGGAGGGAAACAATTCGCGACTCTCCCCTCCGCCGCATGCCATGCAGGCGACCGAGGGGACCCAACTCTTCGCCGTCGGTCCACCTCCTCCTTCCCGCTCCCCTTTGCCGCCGCCGGTGGTCGGCGCCGGGCTAAGCCTGCGCGTGCGGCGGTGGCAGAGGCATCGCCGTCTTACTTCGGGCTCGGAAAACGTGGGATCTCTGTTCTCAAGGATGAGGCCCCGATCGATGACGGCGATGTCGATCTGGAGCGCGCGTTGTGGCGGCTGGCTGGTGACCTAGTGGCGGTCGTGGCGGCAGACTGATCCAGGGCGGTCGCGGCGGCAGATCTGGAGGTCCCCTTTCTCCTGCTGCCTCTCTCGCCGTCCTGGTGATTTGGGGCTGCAGGCTCCGATGATGGTGAGTCCTGGTGGTGTACCTTGGGTCCAGAGGAAACCTTGGTCGGTGTGGCCGGCCCAGCGGCGGCGACGCCCATGGGTGCTGCTTCCCTTCGTGAAGGCGCAGCTGAGGGGCCAATTTACCCACCCTGATCTCCTACCAGTTGAGAACCTTGAATCCTCTTTGGATTTCGCGGTAGCTTTTCGCATCGTGACCTTCCTGGAGGTGTCCTCAGGGGCCTTGGAGCTCGGTATGGAGTACAGAGGTTCTGTGGGTGGAGGGGATGATACCGGTGGATGTAGGAGGTGTTCGCGAAGGAGGAACGACGTTCCATGTGACATGTTGACAAAAGCGGGTCTCAGCGGCATGGAGCAGCGGGTCTCGTTGCTGGGTGTGTGTTGATGTCCGAGCGCAGGATGGTGACGTTGTCTCACATTATGGTGGCATCGACGACAGCTAGACCGAACAAGGTTGATGCATCAGTACAACTCTGAAGATGGATTGCTGGTAGGTGGCGGCGGCGGCCTTTGTGTGTGCGCCGGACCGGTGGTTGCCCCATACAAGGCAAGTGGCTCGGTTGGGGCGTGAGGTGTTAGATGTTAGGCTTGGCTGTGAGGTTTGTTTGGTATTAGGCCTAGACTATGAGCATCCTTCATTAATTGGATAAAAATAACGACATAACTTGTCTAGACGGTGGCTTCAGACTTACTAATGTATTGTTTTGTAATTTTTTTAATAAATCCCAATAAAATGGACGGATGCATCGTCTAGATGCAGAGGCCGGAGGTCTTCCTCCTGGAAAAAAAAAACGTACAGATCACAGGTAGAAAGAAAGCAGCGACTTACCATGAAGTAATAAACAAGCATTCCCCTACAAAGCATCAACCACCAAGTTGATCGAGCGTAACCACTAACTAATCAACATCAGCCAAAGCTAGTTAAGCTCACACACACACACACTCCACGTACGCCGCACATAATGGATTCCGAGTCCCCGTAAACAAATCCCGTGTGGATCTTTGGACCAGCGGACCACCCACCATGTCCATGTGATATACCCGGCTGGCCCGATGACCTCATCACCATGCATGTGGCCCTGCTTTCTCCAACTTGTTTTTCGCTCTACTTTTTTCGTTGCAAAAAAAAAAAAACAAGTGGCCTTGCTTTGTGTCCCACTAACTGGGAGATGGATCGGCTGGTTTAACTTTGTGCTTATTTCCAAAGTCTTCACCGATCTAGATATTTAAGAGAGAGAAAATAGCCATCGGGTTTGGACACCGGTTGCTGGTTTGATTCAGGATCAGATCAATCAGCTTAAGCTTCATTTTCAGCTTCCATTTCATTCTCTCACGAGATCATCATTCTGGATTTCTTGTAGTGTGGGCCATCTTGAACACTCACAGTGAATTTATCTTCGAGGAAATTGAGTTGAGCTTATATGGTTGCCGGAATTTTTTTGACATAATGGGCCCACATGAGAAAGAAATTCATGTGTGCCCAATATGCCAATTTTTTTCTCATGTGAGCCCAATATGCCAATTTATTTTCAAAGATTCATTGCAGGCTTTCCAGTGATGATGGCACCTCTGTTTTATTTTTAGGTGAAAGGCACAAAACTTGATTTCAAATTAATGAAGTCATCGATTGGCTAGGATACATTGAGCACATTATTATAAGTCGAAAGCATGGAAAAAAAGACTAAAAGATTACAAACAGATATCGCACAAGGCTGATACTATAACAATAGGCCAAAGAGCGAAATGGCCACCACAATGAGAAATAGTTCCATGTCGGCAGACCAACGGGAAGGCCTCTGCGGATCACCAAGAGCGATAGATGGGAGTATCATGTGCGCAAGGAGAAAACCATTGGCGCTGCCACAACTTGGCGTGCCATTGCCGGAAGGGAGGCCACTCTCTCCCCTACATCCATACACGAGGATGCTGATCAGAGGCTCACAAAGCAAGAATGTAGCAGGACAACAACCATTGAATGGTAACACGACACAACCCCCCTCCCCCCGCTGCCTCCACTACCGTCGGAGAGCTGAGGAAGCACTCCACCATAGCGGTCACCAACCAACACACTATAGGATCCCAACCCCAACCTTAACCAACGCGAGCGCCTCCAAGGAGGATCATGACGCCAGAGTGCCGCTGTGTGGCACCCCGGCTCACAAAGACCGGAATACCCCGTATTCTAGCCCAAAGATTAAGTCTTCTGGAATTCGGCACTGCTTGGCATAGAACAAATGAGCTCTTTATTACAAATACTCGGGGATACAAGGGTTCCGATATAACAGGGAATTACATGGACACGACGACACTACGCCTGCTGAGGTAGCTTTATGCTACCATTAGAAAAGACCAAAGACTTATGGCAACGGAACAAGGACGACAATGATGAACTCCACTCCACAGGGACTCTGGCTGGAACGGTTATCCTATCTCGCAAACTCGACAAGCAATCAATCATGGCATGACATACAAACTACCAAGACACGTCACGTGAGTACTTTGAATGTACTCGCAAGCTCACAACAACCAAAGCAATCAAGATAAACAATAGCATGACATTTACTGGTTTAAGCAATGATGAACATGATATCACTAGGACAATGTAAGCAAGGCATGAACATATGAACATGATGATATGCAACATGTTTACGATGTGTTGATTCAACTTACTCTATTCGGAGGTTACCTCATAACTACCACATGTATCAACTTACCATCATGGACATCACACGATAAACTCAGGATCAAATCAACCTTGCTATTAACAATAGCATAGAAATCATAACATGATCACAAGGAGCTTGATCTTTACCTGGGATTACAACATGACACCAAAATATTAACCAACCTCTGTATCCATGATACCACTTTGATCCTATCATGATCACATAAATATCAACCAACTTCTTTTCTCATCGAACCGGGGTTATTATGAATTAGATTATTATTTCTGTTGACCCGTAATGTGACCTTCTATGAATTGGGCCCATATCTGCGGGAGCAGCTATCGATGGTTATACACTCTGTAGAGGTTAGTACACTATACCCACACTACGGAACCCAAGGCCTCGTGTTCCTATTCGGGTGGACCAGCGGCGTTTTGACAAAACCAATCTATTGCATGACCCTCTCCCAGCCACTTCGACAAACTCCCCTTTCGGCTCAGTTATGGGTGGCCCTGATGGCACTCTGGACATCCAACAACCACCGTCGTGGCAAAACAGAACTGGACCCAAACGGGGACAACCCGGGTACAATGCAACATGGGGACACAAGGTTATTTCCGTCTACCGGGCCAAGGTAGCGCACGCACCTAACCTCCCCTAGTTGGAGGCACCGGCAAGAGGCATGTCCTTCCCATACAAACAAAGTGTGGCTGCACTGGTCAGCTCGCCTCGATGGTGACTTAGCCAACATGTGTTCAAGTTCAATTACTGTTCGTTTTAACTTGAATGAGTGATGAGTGGAGTCATAACAGAATAACATGATAAAATAGCAATGCATATGAACATGATATCAACATGAGCATGGATGGAAAGTATAACCATATGACTCATAGCACCGATAACAATAAATCATTCAGAAGTAATTTGCTACCCATGGTGGTAGCTACAAATGGCAACAATTTTTATCTCTAATTAATTTGATAAATTATTTTGAAATATGAAATATAACTCTATAGCGAAAATATCATGGTCTTGGACCAGCCAAGCAAGCAAACATGCAATTATGCCAAAAAGGCAAAGAAAAAAGAACGAGAGAAGTGAGAAACAACATTTATGCACACCGAAAAGACACTTGTGTCAAAAAGCTAACAAAAAAAGACAAGTAAAAGTGAGAAAAGGTCATTCGTATATAAAAAATGCACTTGTGCCAATGCCATTGAAACCCGACACCTCGTATATCAAAAAAGGCTCTTACACCAAAGGGTGTGTAGCTACCACCATGCATAGAAAATCGCCTCTCATAAATTATTTACTTTACTAGATGCAACTAAGCATGGCATAAGGATGATCATGAATAGCGCAAGAATAACATGGCATGACCACTAGCATCGAAATATACTTACTAGAATAGAGCATGATAATAGCATTAATAATAAATCATTTTACTAACTAGATGCAAATGATCATAGCATAAGAACTAGCATGGATTCACAAGCATGTATATAGCATTTAGAAAATATTAACATGCACAAAGTATTTAAATATTCAAGTAGGAAACCATGGCTTCTGCAAGGCCATCATGCAAGTGGCTGTCATGGCTTGCGTGGGGATGAAGGATTCACCGGAAGGAAGTGCGAGAAGCTCGCAGAAAGATTCGGCGGAAAACTTTCTCTCTCAAAGGTAGCTGATTAGAGGCAAGGACAAAATGGTCATTTTTAATATGTGACAACATAATGAAAATGGTACCAACATAACAATCTCGATGAGACGAGAACGTGGCTTTGTAATCACCTGTTTCAGAGTTACGATAGCGAAGATATGGACGGTTGAAGGTTAGGGACTAATCTGTAAAACAAATATTTAGAAACCAGCCCGTGACTGACTAGAGAGGAAACGCCATCCAGGAAAATACACCTTATGCAAAATAAAACGTATTTTCAGTCGTGGAAGAACCATAATACGCTTTCTAGGTTGGAAAGCGTATTTTTATACGCCTTCTACAAAAGAAAATGTATTTTCAGTAGTGGAAGAACCAGAATACTTAAATCCACGGTGGCCCGAGACTTATCTCAATGATAGGTGGGTGTCGTGGGCTCTCTCTCTTCAGGCTTCTTCTCCTTCCTCCTCCCGATAGAGGGGACGGAGACGCGGCGCCGGCTTGCACCCGACCAGCTCTAGCCACCTCCGGTGGAGCTCAGACCACCGGAGCGCTCAACGGGATTAGCCGCACCTGCCTAGGTGTAGAGCTCGCGTCCGGTAGGACTGCAACAACGATGATGGCTGGAGCATCCGGCGGACTTGAGCATTGGCGGACCTTGGGAGAGCGGCCACCGGCGTCCTAGGGAAGCAGAGAGGGGACGGGGAGGCTCGATGGACCACGGAGGATCTTGTGATGGAGCAAAATAGAGGGGAGGGCTCGGCATTGCGCTAATTGGGTGAAGCCGAGCGGCAGCCATGGCGGACATGGGAGGCGAGGAGGGGCTCTAAGGGCGAACTAAAGTGTTGGGGAGGCACCTTGGAGGTGGTGGAGGCTGCTAGTGAGGTCGGGGACCTCGGGTTGGGCTTAAATACCGAGGGGGGAGGTGCCAAGCTAGAGGTCGCCGCGGATGCATGGCCACTAGTCCGACGCGTTCGCATACGTGTGCACTCGTAGACAAGCTTGGACGACAACTAGAGAGGGTCAGAGAAGCATCAGAGACGCTGAGGGGGCAGACACGGGGAGGGAGAAGTCCGATCGGCCACCACACACACTGTGCGCCCACAGGCACGGCTGTCGATGCGAGAGGATGAAGAAAGAGGTGTGGGAGAGGGGTCTAGGGCGAGGGCAACGACGAGGGGAAACCCCTAGACATGGTTAGGTGTCAAGGGCGCGAGAGAACGGGCGAAACAAAGGGCCCCGACTACCAGAGCGCGGGCATTGGGATGCCATCAACATGGTCACCGCGTGAACGTCACGGTGACCCGTGCGCTGATTAGCAAAACCTTGTGTGGGCGATTGGTGATTCACTAGAGAGTACCAAAGCGCAAATGAACTAGCATAGTAACCATGGATATGGCCACAGTTTGCTCGAAGACAACACAACAACAAAGTGTTTGTTGGTTGTCAGGGGAGACACACGTGGTGAATGAGGCTGAGATTTGGCTGAGCTTGATCAACCACTAGGGTGACCATCTTGGCCAAGATTCAGCTCAAAAGGGGAAGTCTATGTGGCACTTGCTGCGCAAAGCACCACATTGGACACAAATGGAGATGATGCAGTAGAACTCACATGCTTGATTGGATTTAGCTGAATTTTGGCGAACATGAATTATTTGGGCACGGGAACACACTCGCAAAGTTTCATACAATTCAGGTATACCAAAATGGTACTTGCTTGACAATGCTTTCATCTTGACAGAATCTTAGAAAAATAGCATAGGGAAAATGGCTGGATGAAATGAGCCCTAATTTTTCATAGAGGGTTTATATGGGTAGGATCATGTCCTGGTAAATTTTAAGAAATAATGAAGCAACAAAAATATAGTTGCTTCACAAACTAAGAATCTGACCAGAAACTAAGATTTGATGTTGTGCTCACATGGATTGATGAAATGGGCTTAAATTCATAGGAGAGCTATTATTTGAGCATATATAAGATGTGACAAAATTTCAACTCATTTGGCTAAACCTAGATGGTACCTCCTTCACATAGTTCCTTTCTGAACAGAAACTTTAGAAAATAGCTAAGGAATATTTACTAGTCAAAATAAACTTAAGTTTGGCATGAGGCAATGAAATGGATAGGAAAGATTGTCCAAAAAGTTTGAGGGCAAACAAGTATATAGAAATGACACTTCCTTCACAAAGTGCCATTGAAGACATAATAGGAAAAGAAATATCCTTGAATTATTTTTGAACTACACAAGGAAAGATTTTGACATATTTGAGTAATATATGACCCAAAGAAATTACGAAAGAGACAAAAATATAGGTTGCATCACAACCTAGAGAAAAAAATAACTATTGCTTTAATAGAAAAAGGAATATCCCCCCCCCCCCCAAAAAAAGAATTTGGCTTAGGGCTAGGATGGAAATGAAATGAGCTTGGGATGGATTTGAGAATGTCAAGCCACTTTGGAGACTAGGAAGAGATGATATTCCCAAGTTTCCAGGCCAGAGAGCCACAGAAAAAGAAATCTCAAGAAAAATCCATAGAAAATCAAAAGAAAAATAAAGGGCCAAAATCGAGGGTGTGACACGCTGCCTACCAACAAAGGCCAATGATTTTACCCAGATACTAACGGAGTGGAAGAGGGGCAGAAAGAGGAAGCTCAACACTACCTCAGGAAGGGAAAATGGAGCCGAAGCGATTTTTTGTCATCGAGGTCGATGCGGACTTGGCCACGGGATCCCCGCATTCTAGGATTCCTCCACAACACCCTCAAGAGCAGAATCTGGCAGCCGAATAGTTTGGATCCAGATTAGTGAGGAGGGAAAAGATGTTGGGAACATAGTAATTTCAAAAAAATTCCTACACCACATAAGGATCTATCTATGGAGAAACCAGCAACGAGCAAAGGGCTAGAGCATCTTCATACCATTGTAGATCGCTAAGCGGAAGCGTTGCTAGAACGCGGTTGATGTAGTCGTACTCGTAGCGATTCAAATCAAGGTGGATTCTGATCTATGCGCCGAACAACGGCGCCTCTGCGTTCAACACATGTGCAGCCCAGTGACGTCTCCAACGCCTTGATCCCACAAGGAGGGAGGAGAGATTGAGGGAGAGCTCCAGCAGCACGAGGGGCATGCTGACGGTGGAGCTACGTGGTAGTCCGACAGTGTTTCGCCAAGCACTATGGAGGACGAGGAGGAGGAGGAGGAGTAGGGTTGCGCCGAGAGAGAGAGAGAGATTATGTCTCAAAACAACCCCAAACCCTCCACTATATATAGGAGGAGAGGGAGGAGGGTGCCCACCCTTAGGGTTTCCACCCTAAGGGGTGCGGCAGACCTAGATGGGCAAGGTGCGGTGGCCAAGGGTGGAGGAGGCGCCCTATGGTGGGCCTGAAAGCCCAAGGCTGCCCCTGCACGCCTAGGGTTTTGCCCCTCTCCACCCCTTGTGCGCCTTGGGCTTAGATGGGAGGCGCACCAGCCCATCTAGGGGCTGGTTCCCTTCCACTCTTGGCCCATGTAGAACTTTGGGGCTGGTGGCCCTTCCCGTTGAACCCCCGGAACCCTTCTGATGGTCCCGGTGCATTACCGATGACGCCCGAAACACTGTCGGCGATCAAATCCTCACTTCCTATATATGAATCTTTACCTCAAACCATTCCGGAGCTCCTCGTGACGTCTGGGATCTCATCTGGGACTCTGAACTACCTTCGTTAACCACGTATACTATCCAATATAACCCTAGCGTCATTGAACCTTAAGTGTGTAGACCCTACGGGTACGGGAACCATGCAGACATGACCGGGACATCTCTCCGGACAATAACCAACAGCGGGGTCTGGATATCCATGCTGGTTCCCGCATGTTCCACGATGATCTCATCGGATGAACCATGATGTCGGGTATTCGATCAATCCCGTATGCATTTCCCTTCGTCTACCGGTATGATACTTGCCCAAGATTTGATCGTCCGTATCCCTATACCTTGTTCAATCTTGTTACCGGCAAGTCTCTTTACTCATTCTGTAACACATCATCCCGTGGCTAACTCCTTCGTCACTCTGAGCTCAATATGATGATGGATTACCGAGTGGGCCCACAGATACTTCTCCGTGACACGGAGTAACAAATCATAGTCTCAAATTGTACAACCCAACAGATACTTTTGGAGATACCTGTAGTGCACCTTTATAATCACCCAGTCACGTTGTGACGTTTGATGCAC